>NC_057812.1:718909037-719042478 GCF_018294505.1 Triticum aestivum | reverse complement strand
GGGGCTGAGAGAGATGTGAGATTGGGGATCGGGGATTGGGGATTTTAGTCAGGGGAGGGATAGCAATGGCGCACCACCTAGCGGTGCACCATTAGTAACTTTTTTGGATAGCAATGGCGCACCACCTAGCGGTGCGCCATTAGTAATTTTTTTTGGATTTTTAGTTGCATTCATTTGTGAATTGGTAAACCATTTATGAATATGAAAAAATATCATCAAATTTGAAAAAATATTCATGAATTCAAAAAGTGCCCATGAAATTTAAGCAGGAAAAGGAACACTGAAAAATAAAATACAAGACTAAATAAAAATAAAAATTTGTATATCAATGGCACACCTCATTCGGGTGCGCCATAAATACCTTCATAGCAATGGTGCACCCTCCCCTGGTGCGCCGTTACTAACTATTTTTTTGGATTTTTAGTTGCATCTAATAATTTTTTAGAAAATGATGATCAAATTTGAAAACATTTATGAATGTGGAAAAATATCATCAGATTTCAAAACATTTATGAATATGAAAAAATATGAATATGAAAACATTTATGAATATGAACAAATATCATCAAATTTTTTATTTGATTTTATTTGGATTTTTAGTTGCATCTAATAATTTTTTAGAAAACATTGATGAATATGAAAAAATATCATCAGATTTCAAAATATTGATGAATTCAAAAAGTGCTGCCCATTTCCATATGTCGAAATACAATCGAGAAATGAAGACTATGATTTAAATACAATCGATCTTAGGTAGCTATCTTTTCACAATCTTCTTGCCCTTCTTTTTCGCAAATGGAGTTTTTTTGTTGAACGGACGTCGTTTAGGTAGGGTGATCCTGCTTCTTCTTGTGGTGTATGGCACTTCATCGTCGTCGTCATGTTCCATATTTGGGTCACCGTACTTGTCGAAGTCTTGCTCATTGGCGACTCCATCCATTCCGATGATCTTCCGTTTGCCACTCCTCACGAGAACACGACTGGGCATTGACGGGTCGGTAATGAAGAAGCATTGGTCCACTTGGGAAGCCAGTACCCATGGCTCATTTTTCGCGGTGATGTTTGCGCCCGCGGTCTTGGATTTGGCTTCGGGTATAACCATGGTGGTGAAATATCGGTCTTCTTTTAGGACGCTCTTGCCCCATCTGACACGGAACATCGGGACCTTCTCTCCAGCGTAGCTCAACTCCCAGATCTCCTCGATCCTTCCATAGTATATGTCCTTGTCGTTACCAGTGTAGGATTCAATCGTTACCCCGGAGTTCTGATAACCATCGCTCTTCATGTCCTTGTCCTCGGTGTAGAATGTGTGACCGTTGATATCGTACGCCTCATAGGTCATCAGGTTGTGCTCGGCGCCCTGTGACAAGGCCAATATGAGTTTTTCTTCCGCGGAAGAATCCTCATGTAAAGGGTACGACAGAAGCTTCTCCTTGAACCAACACATGAAACATGAGTTGTGCTCTTTGATTATATCTCCGTCCGTCCTCTGTTGGCCTCGGTCATTGTATGTCTTCTCAACAAAGGTTTTGTGCTCTACCACCCAAGGATCGACCACGTCTATGTGTTGTAGCGCGACTAGGTTTTCTCTTTCAAAAAGTTGGCGAGTCGACCCTCGAAGTCGACATGCATTTAGCGGCGACCATCGTGCTGACCCCATCCAGCGAGCCTGCCGAGGTGCCTGTTGACGGGCAGACCAACGGGGTTCTCGATGCCTAGATAATTCGTGCAGTAGGAGATGCACTCTTTGGTCAGAAAGCCCCTGGCTATGCTTCCCTGTAGACGTGACATGTTGCGAACGTATCCTTTGATGACACCATTCATCCTTTCGGACGACATCATGTTGTGCAGGAACGTCGGCTCGAGCTGGATGATATCCTCCACGATTTGGACCAGCAGATGCACCATAACATCGAAGAATGCGGGCGGGAAGTACATCTCAAGCTCGCATAGTATCACCATGATCTCTTCCTATAGCCTTCCGAGTTGCCTCACGCCAACCGACTTCTGAGAGATGACGTCGAAAAAGTTGCATAAGCCAAATAGCGTTTCACGGACGTGCGCGTCCATAATCCCATGGATTGCAATTGGAAGTATCTGCATCATCAGCACGTGACAGTCGTGAGACTTCATTCCGCTGAACTTCTGCTTCGCTGAGTCTAGGTATCTGCTTATCTTCCCCGCGTAACCGTAAGGAAGTTTTACTCCTACGAGGCAGGTGAAAAACTACTCGATCTCCTCCTGACATAGAGTGAAGCACGCGGGAGGGTAGTCATTTCCTTTCTTCTTGGCCTTTTTGGCTTTGCGACGACTTTCCGTGTCCTGCTTTGCCTCATCATCATCATCATTACCGTGAAGCTCCTCCATGATGCCCATTGATTTCAAGTCTGCCCTTGCTTTCGGCCCATCTTTGGTCCTCTCTGGCATGTTGAGTAGGGTACCAAGCAGACTCTCGCACACGTTCTTCGTGATATGCATGACATCAAGGCTATGAGGCACACGGAGGATCTTCCAGTACGGCAAGTCCCAGAAAACAGACCTTGTTTTCCATACCTTCAGTAGCGGCTCTGGCGCCTTTCACTTCTTTCCCGGCTCCGAGCACTTTTTCCAATTTTTAAATAGCTCGTCTATTTCGTCGCCGCTCCTCGTACGCGGGCGTCTTTGGGGTTCGATTTCACAATCGAACAGATCTTTGCGTTTTCTCCATGGGTCATCATCGCGAAGCCACCTTCGATGTCCCATTGAGGTAGTCCTGGATTAGGGGGTCTCCGGACAGCCGGACTATATCTTTCGGCCGGACTGTTAGACTATGAAGATACAAGATTGAAAACTTCGTCTCGTGTCCGGATGGGACTCTACTTGGCATGGAAGGCAAGCTAGGCAATACGGATATGTATATCTCCTCCTTTGTAACCGACCTTGTGTAACCCTAGCCCTTTCCAGTGTCTATATAAACCAGAGGGTTTTAGTCCGTAGGACAACATACAATCATACCATAGGCTAGCTTCTAGGGTTTAGCCTCTCTGATCTCGTGGTAGATCTACTCTTGTACTACCCATATCATCAATATTAATCAAGCAGGACGTAGGGTTTTACCTCCATCAAGAGGGCCTGAACCTGGGTCAAACTTCGTGTCCCCTGCCTCCTGTTACCATCCGCCTAGACGCACAGTTCGGGACCCCCTACCCGAGATCCGCCGGTTTTGACACCGACATTGGTGCTTTCATTGAGAGTTCCTCTGTGTCATTGTCGTTAGGTTTGATGGCTCCTACTATCATCGCTAGCGATGCAGTCCATGGTGAGACTTTCCTCCCCAGACAGATCTTTGTGTTCGACGGCTTTGCACTGCTGCCAATTCGCTTGGCCATCTGGAGCAGATTGAGAGCTACGCCCCTTGCCACCAGGTCAGGTTTGGAAGCTTAAACTACACGGCCGATGTCCATGGAGAATTGATCTTCGACGGATTCAAGCCTCCGCCTTGTGCGTCACGCGGTCACGATGAGTATGATTTAGCTCTACCATCAGACAGTTTTCAGGAGATCGCACTGGCAGCCGCTCCGACCCTCAATTCGGAGCCAGTTGCGCCGTCCATGGACGGGTGGATGGAACCTGCTACGGAGGCCTTACCCTTAGCGGCGATCGAGCCGAACATCCACCTTACCTTGCAAGAGAGCCGTATTGTTAAACTGCCGGATCTTTCTCCGGCGACGGACTCCGAACCGCCTGCTCCCGTTCCTATCGAATCCGATTGGGCGCCGATCATGGAGTTTACCTCCGCGGATATCTTTCAGCACTCGCCCTTCGGCGATATACTGAACTCATTAAGGTCTCTCTCCTTGTCAGGAGGATCCTAGCCGAACTATGTTCGACAGGACTGGGATGCGGACGACGAAGAAATTCGCGGCCCACCCACCACCCACTTAGTAGCCACTGCCGATGACTTAACCGACATGCTCGACTTCGACTCTAAAGACATCGACGGTATGGACGACGATGCGGGAGACGAAGAGGAACCACTGCCCACAGGGCACTGGACAACCACCTCATCATACGATATATATACATGGTGGATACACCCAAAGAAGGCAATGGCGACGAGACAGTGGAGGATGACCCCTCCAAGAAGCAAGCCAAGCGCCAACGTCAGCGGCGCCGCTCTAAGTCCCGCCAAAGAAAAAGTGGTGATACCGGCACAGGAGGTAATAACACTCCGGATAGTGCCGAAGACAACAACAACCTCCTCCAGCAAGAGTTAGAGCAGGAGGATGGAGGAGCCAGCCCTCCTGAGAGAGCGGCAGATGGAGAAGCGGAGGATGATAATTACATGCCCCCCTCCAAAGACGAGGCAAGCCTCGGCGATGACGAATTCGCCGTGCCAGAGGATCCTGTCGAACAAGAGAGCTTCAAGCGCCGACTTATGGCCACGGCAAATAGCCTTAAGAAAGAGCAGCAGCAGCTTCAAATTGATCAAGATCTGCTAGCTGACAGATGGACTGAAGTCCTCGCGGCCGAGGAATATAAACTCGAGCGCCCCTCCAAGAGTTGCCCAAAATGCAGGTTGCTGCCTCGACTGGAGGAAGAAGCGTATGACGCGGCTGATCGGCCACCTCATGGCTGTGATAGAGAGGCATTCCAGCCAAAAGCTCAGCCGGCACCCCAATGCCATTCAAATAAAAAAGCATGGGGAAACACACCAGACCTGCGAGATGTATTGGAGGACAAAGCAAAACATGCAAGATCGATCTACGGATCACGAGGGCGCGCCACTATGCGAGACGATAAACATCACGCCGGATACAGTAAAAGTAAATCCGGCCGGGCTGAACACAGCAGGCAAGACCCATTCGAGCTACGTCGCGATATAGCCCAATACAGAGGCGCCGCACACCCCTTCTGCTTCACAGACGAAGTAATGGATCATCAAATCCCAGAAGCTTTCAAACCTGTAAATATTGAATCATACGACAGCAGAACAGATCCTGCGGTTTGGATCGAGGATTACCTCCTCCACATCCACATGGCCCGCAGTGATGACTTATACACCATCAAATACCTCCCACTAAAGCTCAAAGGACCAGCGCGGCATTGGCTTAACAGTCTGCCAGCAGAGTCCATTAGCTGTTGGGAAGATCTGGAAGCCGCATTCCTCGACAACTTTCAGGGCACTTATGTGCGACCACCAGATGGCGATGACTTGAGCCACATAATTCAGCAGCCAGAAGAATCGGCCAGGCAATTCTAGACTCGGTTCCTAACAAAGAAAAATCAAATCGTCGACTGTCCGGATGCAGAGGCCCTAGCAGCTTTCAAACACAACATCTGCGACGAGTGGCTAGCCCGGCACCTTGGTCAGGAAAAGCCAAAATCTATGTCAGCCCTCACGACACTCATGACCCGCTTTTGTGCGGGAGAAGACAGCTAGGTGGCTCGCAGTAACAATATGTCAAAGAACCATGGTACTTCGGATACCAAGGATGGCAATAGCAGGTCACGTCGCAACAAACATAAGCGCCACATTAACAGTGATAATACTGAAGATACGGCAGTCAATGTCGGATTCGAAGGCTCTAAACCCGGTCAGCGGAAAAAGCCATTCAAAAGAAGCACTCCGGGACCGTCCAGTTTGGACCGTATAATTGATCGCTCGTGTCAAATACACGGCACCCCCGACAAGCCAGCCAACCACACCAACAAGGATTGTTGGGTGTTCAAGCAGGCCGGCAAGTTAATTGCCGAAGAAAAAGATAAGGGGCCACATAGCGATGACGAGGAAGAGCCCCCGCAGCCGAACACCGGAAGACAGAAGAGGTTCCCCCCCACAAGTGCGGACGATGAACATGATATACGTAACCCACATCCCCAAGAGGGAGCAGAAGCGTGCGCTCAGGGACGTATATGCGTTGGAGCCAGTCGCCCCAAAGTTCAACCCATGGTCCTCCTGTCCGATCACCTTTGATCGCAGGGACCACCCCACTAGTATCCGTGATGGTGGATTCGCCGCACTGGTCCTAGACCCAATCATTGATGGATTTCACCTCACTCGAGTCCTTATGGATGGCGGCAGCAGCCTGGACCTGCTTTATCAGGACACAGTGCGCAAAATGGGTATAGACCCCTCAACGATCAAACCCACAAAAACGACCATAAAGGCGTCATTCCAGGTGTAGAGGCCCATTGCACAGGCTCAATTACACTAGAAGTGGTCTTCGGATCCCCAGATAACTTCCGAAGCGAAGAATTTATCTTCGATATAGTCCCGTGCCACAGTGGTTATCATGCACTGCTCGGGCGAACCGCATTTGTGAGATTCAATGCGGTACCGCATTATGCACACCTCAAGCTCAAGATGCCAGGACCTCGTGGGGTTATTACAGTTAATGAAACACAAAGCGCTCTCTCCGAACGGAGGAGCACACTGCGGCCCTCGCAGCAGAAGCGCAAAGGAGCCTCTCAAGGCAATCCACCAGTTCGGCGTTTCAAGACCCGGACACCTTCAAGCGCGCTCGGAGTAATCAGCAACTAGATCGCCTGGCACGATCTGAGCTCGCGTAGCAATGCGGCCCCCACCCCAGTCCCGGCCAAACGGCGAAATCCGTGCCACGCGTACATAACTACGCATTAAAAATACCATGGGCACAGGTGGGGAGGGGGGCACAACTACGACACGCTCCAAGGCGGCGCCTAAACTGCACTAGGGGCTTCCTGCTTTGTTATTTTTCTCTTTCAGGACTTTAATCTCTGGAAACCTTGTCCGACAGCATGATTGCCGAACACGTGATGCAGCAACCAAGAGAGGCAGAAAGCTACGTCACACCACGGAACTCCCAGGTGGATTACGATAATGAGTGAAATATTTGCTTTAATACTATTCCTCAGCTTGCCCTTGGAAGGGACATAGTCCTACTTTTTGCTTATCGCACTATCTGTATCATTCTGCTTTAATGCACCTCTTTGAATAAACAACGCATAACATTAAGACTATTATTGCATTCTTGTTTTATATATATGTGTTCATTAATGACACCTTGCAACCGTACACTTTGGTACGGCCAACACACCAGGGGCTTAAGTACCCCACAATATGGTGTGAGAAGTCCGAACACTTTGACAAGTGCGGCACCCCGAACTTATAGCATTATATGCATCAACTCCGAATCATGTGTTTGGTCAAATGTTGGGTTTGCCCGGCTCCTATGTTTTGGTACCTTATGTTCCGCTCTATCGGCTAAGGTAGCACTAGGAGAACTACTGCGACTGTGCCCCGGTTCTGCTGGGCTAAGCACCTCAGTAGAGAAAGCTAAAACTGACTGTCATGATAAGGCGAGAGACTACTCGCTGTTCGGCGAGGTTTCGAGTCCCTAAAGACTTATGCCGCTTAGAGCGAGGAGTCGGTCCTGTCCGGCTTAAACGCGTGTATCGCGCCCTGAATTCGGCCTTCCGAATACCAGGGGCCTCGCCAAAATTTAAAATTATAGAATTCTATGGCTAAGTGAGAGTGATAAAGCATTATTAGTCCGGTTGACTTGTTCGCTGTGCTGAGCACCTCCCTCCAAGGACCCAAAAATGGGAACAAGAGTGCTCAGGTTTATCCCGAACACCCCAGCACTCGCGACATGGGGGCAGAAGCCGAGGACTAGCCATCTCTAAGATTGGATAAACAGCAAACAGAAGGTAATATTTTAAATTCAAAGAAGCGTTGCATAGCGCATATGAAACAAGTTTTCATCATACAGGATCACGCGAGCAAGTTTACTCAAATATTACATCCTTTGAACATTCGTCCGCTACAAGACGGGCACCCTTCAGGACACCCTCATAATAAATTTCGGGGGCGCGATGCTCCTTGCCCTGCGGCGGTCCCTCCTTGATCAGCTTCACGGCGTCTAGCTTGGCCCATTGCACCTTCACGCGGGCGAAAGCCCGACGTGCACCTTCAATGCAGACAGACCGCTTGACGACCTCCAGCCGTGGGCAGGCATCCACAAGCCACCTCATCAGGCCGAAGTAGCTGTTTGGAAGGGCGTCGCCAGGCCACAGCCGGACTATAAAGCCCTTCATAGCCTGTTCGGCCGCATTGTGTAGCTCGACCAGCTGCTTCAGCTGGTCGGTCATAGGCACCGGGTGTTCAGTCCCAGTATACTAAGACCAGAACAACTTCTCCGTTGAGCTTCCCTCCTCGGCCTGGTAAAACTGTGTGGCATCTGACACACTGCGGGGAAAATCTGCGAATGCTCCTGGAGAGCTCCGGATTCGGGTAAGTAATAGGTAATTTACTTTCACATGCTTTCTTTGCATATAGAATGCCTTACCCGCCGCTATTTTCTTCATCGCGTCAATCTCCTGGAGGGCCTTTTGGGCTTCGGCCTTGGCACTTTTTGCGCTCTCGAGGGCCGCGGCAAGCTCAGACTCTTGCGTCTTCGAGTCAAGCTCCAACGCCTCGTGCTTCGTCACGAGATCCTGGAGATCTTGCTGCACCTCGCCCACCCAAGCCTCTTGCCTTTCCTGCTCGGTGCGCTCCTTGGCCGCTTTATCTTCGGCCTTGGACATCGCTTGCCTTAGGGTCGCCACTTCGGTCGTGGCCCCTGGCAAATTCATGATGATCCTGTCATTTTGCAATCGCATTCTTTTTATACATATCCATAAACTAGGTATTACTTACCTTTGTTCTCCTCGAGCTGCCTCTTGGCAAGGCCAAGTTCGTCCTGGGACCCTTTAAGGTCCTGCTTCAGTACGGCGACCTCCACAGTCAGTGCGGTAGATGCCAGCAGCGAAGCCTGCATACGCATATTGACATACTTATATTAGACTCCTGCGATATTGTTTGATCCTCTGTTCGGCTTTTCTTTGTGAACACCGAACAGAGCATCAGGGGCTACTGTCTATGCGGTAATATTTTTCCTATATTTTAAACACTTACCTCAAAGCCTGTTAGAAGGCTGGCACAGGCTTCAGTCAGTCCGCTCTTGGTGGACTGAACCTTCTGGACCACCGCACTCATAATAGTACGGTGCTCCTCGTCGATGGAAGTGCTGCGAAGCGCTTCCAGCAGATTGTCCGACGCCTCTAGATGGGCAGAGGTCACCGGTACAGGCGTCTTGCCCCTCTTGGAAGAAGGCCGCCTGCCCGAGTTCGGAACCACTAGAGGTTCCGATGCAGTGTTCGGTTGAGGGCCGAAGTCGGAGCCCTCAGGGGCCCTGTCCCCTCTGCTCCCGGAGTCCGGATGGTCGCCTTGAGGCGCCTCCGGAACTGTCTCCCCTCGAGCCGGTGCCTCGTGAGACAATACCTCGGCGTAGTCTGTAGGGTAAGGGGAGGTGGCGGTCGGAAGTGGATCGCTATCCATATCCGACAAGTCCAGGGAGCCGTCCGACGATACACCGATACGGGCTCGTGGCGGCCTGCATAATCATATTCGGCGTTAGGGGAAGCAGTGCAACAGAGGAATGCTATGAGTCACTCTAGTACTCGAATACTTAAGACTTCCGAGGGGCTTGACCCTGGGCAGCCACTCGTCTTCGCCGTCGGCGGCGGTGGTAGAACTGTTCGGAAGGAGAGTCCTTCCCTTCTTAGACCCTTCGGCCTCCCTAGTTGGGGCAGCCTTCCTCTTCTCGTCTCCCCCATCTGGAGGGGGAGCATCTTCTTCTGCCTCCTCGTCTTCGGGGGAGGAGTGTGCCGTAGATTCATCAAACGGTGAGTCCGATGACGCCTGGCGTCGGGAACTCTTTCGGGTTCCCTTGGCCTTCTTGGTCTTCTCCGGCAGCATATAAGGAGCCTGAGTCAGCATCTTCGCCAGGAGAGCGTCTGCTGGGCCTTCGGGCAAAGGAGCCGGACAGTCGATCTGTCTGGCCGTCTCCTGCCAGTCCTGTCAAAGGTACGGGAGCTTAGATCCCGCATAGAATCAAACTATGGAAAACAAGTATCCTGTGAGAGGTAAAACAGCTTACCGCGCTGGCTTAGCGCTTTGCGCAGAATCCGCGGTCCTCGGTAGTGGGAGGGGAAACCTCGGCACTCTGGAATAGCACCTTCCAGGCATCTTCGTGAGTTGTGTCGAAGAGCCTGTTCAGAGTTCGGTGCTGGGCCGGGTCGAACTCCCACAAGTTGAAAGCCCGTTGTTGGCACGGGAGGATCCGGTGGATGAGCATGACCTGGACTACGTTGACAAGTTTGAGCTTCTTGTTCACCATGTTTTGAATACATGTTTGGAGTCCGGTCAGCTCTCTCGAACTACCCCAGGACCGGCCCTTCTCTTGCCAGGAGGTGAGCTGCGTGGGGATGCCAGATCGGAACTCAGGGGCCGCTGCCCATTTAGGGTCACGCGGCTCGGTGATGTAGAACCACCCCGATTGCCACCCCTTTATAGTCTCCACGAAGGAGCCCTCGAGCCATGTGACATTGGGCATCTTGCCCACCATGGTTCCTCCGCACTCCGCCTGGCGGCCGCTCACTACCTTCGGCTTGACATTGAAGGTCTTCAGCCATAAGCCGAAGTGGGGCTTGATGCGGAGGAAGGCCTCGCACACGACGATAAACGCCGAGATGTTGAGGATGAAGTTCGGGGCCAGATCGTGAAAATCCAGGCCGTAGAAGAACATGAGCCCCCGGACGAATGGGTGGAGAGGGAATCCCAGTCCGCGGAGGAAATGGGTAAGGAACACTACCCTCTCATGGGGCCTGGGGGTGGGGATGAGCTGCCCCTCTTCTGGGAGCCGGTGCGCGATGACGTCGGGCAGGTATCCGGCTCTCCTCAGCTTCTTGATGTGTCCCTCCGTGACGGAGGAGACCATCCACCTGCCTCCCTCTCCGGACATGGTTGGAGAGGGTTGAGGTGGGAAATGCGGACTTGGGCGCTGGAGCTCGACTGTGCAAAAATGGATGAGCAAAGGAGGAAGAAGGCGTGGATGAAAAGGTAAATCGTTATCCCTTTATATGGGCGGACGAAACTATGCGTCCCCACTAGCCTGGTAAAACTCAATTATCCCCCAAGCACCGTAATCGATGGCGTGGTTGGGTTACCCACACCCGTATTGATGAGAATCCCGTGATAAGGGGACACGATCTCTGCTTTGACGAGACGTGTCAAAAAACTGCTTCGCGTTATGTGCGGGGCTAGTTAAAGGAAACGGTTCGAATAATCGCCGGGCCATGACACAATGTCGTGTTGCCAAAACAACTCAGCAAATTAGATTTGCGAAAATATTATTCTCTCTGCGGTCTTATGTGGAACTTATTTTGCAGGGTCAGACACTAACCTTGTATTCAAATTCTTCCATGGTGTATTCGTGTCACGACCGGGTTTTCCGGGTAATAAATTTCCAGAAAAGACCGTCGTGCTCATCAGCCCCAGGATTACTGTTAGCTGATGAGGCTCCAACTTGATACAGAAATTCCAAGCAAAATACAAAATATGTAGTACAAGACCGTTCTGGCCTGTGAGTACAACAAATGGTTTCTAGTGGTTGATGGCGGAAGCGGGTTGTGAATCATCAGTGTCTATGGGACTCCAATTCCCACAGGAACAGCTGACCAGGTTAACTCCTATCTTCGCGAGGCTGCTATCTCCCTTGAGTGGGTTCCGGGCTGGCATCGCGTCGCTCCTCTCCGTGCAAGAAAAATCTGGCCAAGACAATAGCCAGGGACAAGCCAGTGAGTACTTTGAATGTACTCGCAAACATTATGAACACATGTATAATATAACAATGATGTACTAAAAATATTTTATGCTCATGATGTCAGTCACAAAAGATAAATAAATCCTGGATACGTGCAAGCAAGTTATTTATAAAATTGCAATGACATAGTAGTATTAAAATTTATGAAATAAATAACAAGCAATGCCACAGTCGGGCGTCTTAGCGACACCACATAAAGGGCTTTAAAAAGAATGCCACAGTCGGGCGTCTGAGCGACACCACATAAAGGGCTTTAAAAGAAATACCACAGTCGGGCGTCTGAGCGACGCCACATAAAGGGCTTTAAAAGAAATGCCACAGTCGGGCGTCTGAGCGACGCCACATAAAGGGCTTTAAAAGAAATGCCACAGTCGGGCGTCTGAGCGATGCCACATAAAGGGCTTCAAAAGAAACAATCATAGTGAATATCCCGGAGATAGGACCATCCCAGAGATACTCGATAATAACAATAATATCACGGGTTAGTCAATAATAATAATAATCATAGTTATCACAAGTCACAAGCAGTAATTCCATTTCTGGTTAACCGTTTCACCTCCGAAGACCGACGCTAAGACCGATACCTGACCCATCCCAGACTGTAATCCTTAACCATGGACACGGCTATTCGAATAGGTTTAATCTCTGCAGAGGGGGTACTCTTTACCCACGAGTAACGGATTTCTTTAGTCCATCGGGACTAATTCCGTCTACGGTCTTTTTGCTGAAAACACACCTAACTTGCACACACCAGCTTAACTCACCGGTGTCTGGAATCACCCACGACACCTGTCAAGCAAAACTCTAAGTGGGGAGGCTACAACCTCGCGTAGCATGGGATCAAATTTATACCGCGCGCTCTAAGGGGTGCCCCCCTCTCGGTCCCAACCGGAAACACCCATGCCCCCGGACCAGGTGGCCTGCCTACCAGCTACAACCGGTATCTTCCACCCTGGCCTCTCTGTACGGTGTGTGCTAGAAAGAGGTTGACAACTTACTGAACCGTACTCTACTTGCTGTAGAGACGAGTGGTAGTACGAAACAAGTATGGGGGTTACTGGAACAGGACTCGATCTACGGTCGACTCAGGAGGTTTAAGTATTCCCTGCATGATTAGCATAACGAATATATTTCAACCAACAGAGTCACCGCTCATATCACCTGGCCATGCCATACCAGACATAACCGTCCCGACGGAGACCGGAGACAAACTCATGCCTACCCAAGGCAGAGGTTTTCCCGGGTTCCTGCCGGTATGCATGCAAGGCACATGAGGGTGATTATCATCACAAGTGTGTTCATTTCCAACAGCATGGAAATCAATAACATGCACCCATGCATATGGTCATGTCACATGAAATAACAAGTTTCTCCGAAGTGAGGTGATGTTATAAACGTGTCATCGAACACACAAAAATATTATGCCGGGGTTCAGAATGCTTGCCTTCCATGTGTGGAAAGGCAGGGTGCACTCCAAAACTTGAAACATTTCTCTTCTCTTCCAAAAATCCTATTTTAGCAATATAAAAGAATTAACACACAAAATAAAAACAGCGCAAAAAGTTGTTCTGAAATTTTTTCAAATAAATCTTAAAATAAACTAGACAATATTTGGAGAGATGTAGGAAAAAGAATTAATTCATTTGGAGTTATATTTAAAAAGTTATAACTAGTCAAAGTTTAGTCAAAGTTCTGTTTTAAAAAAATAGAAAACGGAAAACGGTTCGCCTGGACTACGTCTTCTGAGATTGGTCGCGTACTTACCGGAAATACGCTTCCACCAGAGAAAAATGTATCGGTCGGGTTGCGCCACTAGTGGCTTGGGTTGGCTCACCGACAGGTGGTCCCCACCTGTCGGGTTCATCTTCTTCCCCCCCGTGCGCGCCTCGACAGAGACACGGGCCATTTCCAACGGCGATCCCCGGCGACACAAGCCACCATTCGACGCGCTCGCGATATGGGGGTGATCGGGAGGAGGAACCGCATCCATCTGCAGTGGTTGGGGGCGCGGGGGAGCTTGAGGGTGAGAGCACCTTCCTCCATGGCAGAGGGGAAGCTTCGGGAGGGAATGGTGTTCGGCATACCGTGGCTCCCGGGTGAAAATGGAAGTGGGAAAGGGTTCTCGGGGTAGATTTGGAGCTAATGGAGGAGAGTATGGAGGGGAAGCAGCTCTGGTTGCTCGGAATCGACCGGAGGGCGGCGGCGGCCCAAACTGCCAGAGATGGAGGGGACGGCGGCCTCTGGAGGAATGGGAGCTAGAGGGGCCTTGCTATGGCATCGAGGAGGGTTCATGTCCAGCATGAAGAGCTCGGAGTGGGTTTATATAGGCAATCGGGGGCGGTTCCGACGATGGCCGAGGATAAGAACGTCGGCGACCGCCGTACTGTGCTGCAGGGCGACGTGGAGGTGGTTGGTCGGCTCCAGGAGCTACCGACGAAAGCTCCACTGTCCATGGAGGCGAGCTGGCACGCTGTGGTGGTCGGGGCGGTGCTGCCCATGGCGGTGGTGGATGCGGCCGCGGGCATGCCGCCAAGAGGGCTCTGGTGGCGGCGCTGTGGGGTGCCAGGGGTGGTCGGGGTGGCGTGGCGGTGCGGGGGATACGTGGCGTGCTAGCAGCTATTGGCCAAGGGCCGGAACGAGTCGGAACGGGTGCGGGGCGAGACGCGGCGGCTCGAGCGCACTGGCGTGCCAAACGCACGCTCTGGGCGCGCCCAGAGCACGCCCACCATCTGTTCGGCGAAATGCCGTGGCCTGCTAGATGGCTTGGTTGGAGCTGAGGATTAGCAGTTCTAGTCTAGGGCTAGTTGAGATGCTAGTGGACATGCTAGTTTGATCAGAGGTGCAAGGTCACAGTGCAAAACAAAAATCATGTCAAAACTGATCATGCCCCTAAGGTGTTTGACAAAATGCCACAGGCACCTAGGCTTTTCTTGGAGGGGCCAAATTCTCCATACCAGGGTCTCCTTAGATGTACAAGAGGGTGGTGAGGTTAGTTTGTGAAAAGCACAAACTTGTTAGTGCAAGTTTTGCAGAACTTCAATTCTGGACAGGAAATAAATGACATTATTTCATGAACCAAAATTAATCCAAAAGGTGCATGCTCCTGGACTTAAGGGTTTAACATGGGGGACTACAAGTAGGAGAAATAATCAAGGGTCAAAGAGTAAGTAAAAACATGGTTGCTGTACAAACCATCAAGTTGGTCCAGAATGAAAATGAGGTTGATTCACTCAAATTTTCCAAAGAACATAAATAGGTTTTTGCACAAAGTGAAATAATAGGCTCCTACTGACCTCCCCTAATTTTGGAAGAAGTTTTAAAGAAATATTTAAATAGGTTGTAGTGCAAAATGCACTCTGGACCAGAGAAGAAAAATTGAGTGTAGAGCTCAAAATATTTCATGAATGAAATATATTTTTGCATAAAAGTGATTTAAAAACATCTCATGACATCTCCAAATTTTTGTGGTAATTTTAAGTGAATTTATCAAATGGTTGTAGTTCAAAAAGAGCTCCAAATTTTAAAACAAGTCATTTAATGAATAAAGCTCAGGGTGAAATAATTTTATAAATAAATCTACTGATTGAGGGATGTTTTTAAATGAGAGGGAAAATAAGTCCAATATGCTTTGGAAGGATCCACTTGGGAAAAACTCCTTAATATTAAAAGAAAAGTTTTGAAATCAACAGATATATTCTTGCAGGCAAAAATTTTAAATTCTTGGCAAAATTTTAATAACTAAAACCTGGTTAAATTTTTGGGGTGTTACAATACTACCCCCCTTAAAAAAACATCTCGTCCTTGAGATTTGCTAAGAGTTGTAAAACAAAAACACTTTTACTTGGTCAAAAGATCATTTTACACAGGCGGTAAAAAGAGGCTACAGTGAGAGGGCAATAAGTGGTGAGTAATCTACAGTGTGGTACTGGCGCTGTGTGAAATAAAATAACCCATGTCGTGAGAAGATGCAGATGCAGCAGATCAGGGAAAAGAAATCTCCCTCCAGGATTATATGCGGAATAAAACAGTAATGCAACAGAATCACTCATATTAATTGAAGCTAAAGATTTACTTGCCGCGCAAACTTGGGGTACCACGCTTAAGTTACAACACGTAAATAAAAGTTGCGATAATAAATATAACAGTGACGTCTAAATCGAAAACGGTTACTAGACGGGGCCCTGAGAAAATGTCTCTGTCACAGGGATACACTCCTCTTCTATCGGGGAAAGTGGATTGACTAGAAAATGAATGTGTCTTTCCTGGTCAGGCCTCAGTGATCTGCCGATGGCGATCTGAGGATTTAAATCTGCGAGACTCTGGAGATAACTCGTCACGTGCTGGGCTAAATGCTCTTTCAACGCATAGGCACGACGGGTGAGGTTTGCGAGTATGGTCACAAAACCTCCAAGGCTGGTTGTTGTGGTCTCGTTGTGCACGACGGGACCAGGTATTGTGGCTCGGTTTGGGGTAGAGGCTGTGTTGTGCTGGTTTGGGGCTAGCATGCCCTTTTTATAGTAAAAGGGAACGGAGTCTTCCTTCGCACGGTTGCGAATGAGACACCTTGGTGCTGGCTACCGGTGCATGACCGACAGGCTAGGTTGATCGTTGGGCACCGACTGCCAAAAGTGTCGGGGTCACTGTGTGGCTATCTTGTACGAGAAGCTTTGGCTGGGGTTTGGTTATGGTCTGGTGGGTTGGTTTGCCTAAGTTTTTCGACCTGGCTAAGATAGGATTAGCCAATGGTCAGCCTGGCTCTGATACCAAGTCTGTCACGACCGGGTTTTCCGGGTAATAAATTTCCAGAAAAGACCGTCGTGCTCATCAGCCCCAGGATTACTGTTAGCTGATGAGGCTCCAACTTGATACAGAAATTCCAAGCAAAATACAAAATATGTAGTACAAGACCGTTGTAGCCTGTGAGTACAACAAATGGTTTCTAGTGGTTGATGGTGGAAGCGGGTTGTGAATCATCAATGTCTATGGGACTCCAATTCCCACAGGAACAGCTGACCAGGTTAACTCCTATCTTCGCGAGGCTGCTATCTCCCTTGAGTGGGTTCCGGGGCTGGCATCGCGTCGCTCCTCTCCGTGCAAGAAAAATCTGGCCAAGACAATAGCCAGGGACAAGCCAGTGAGTACTTTGAATGTACTCGCAAACATTATGAACACAGGTATAATATAACAATGATGTACTAAAAATATTTTATGCTCATGACGTCAGTCACAAAAGATAAATAAATCTCGGATACGTGCAAGCAAGTTATTTATAAAATTGCAATAACATAGTAGTATTAAAATTTATGAAATAAATAACAAGCAATGCCACAGTCGGGCGTCTTAGCGACTCCACATAAAGGGCTTTAAAAAGAATGCCACAGTCGGGCGTCTGAGCGACACCACATAAAGGGCTTTAAAAGAAATACCACAGTCGGGCATCTAAGCGACGCCACACAAAGGGCTTTAAAAGAAATGCCACAGTCGGGCGTCTGAGCGATGCCACATAAAGGGCTTTAAAAGAAATGCCACAGTCGGGCGTCTGAGCGACACCACATAAAGGGCTTCAAAAGAAACAATCATAGTGAATATCCCGGAGATAGGACCATCCCAGAGATACTCGATAATAACAATAATATCACGGGTTAGTCAATAATAACAATAATCATAGTTATCACAAGTCACAAGCAGTAATTCCATTTCTGGTTAACCGTTTCACCTCCGAAGACCGACGCTAAGACCGATACCTGACCCATCCCAAACTGTAATCCTTAACCATGGACACGGCTATTCGAATAGGTTTAATCTCTGCAGAGGGGGTACTCTTTACCCACGAGTAACGGATTTCTTTAGTCCATCGGGACTAATTCCGTCTACGGTCTTTTTGTTGAAAACACACCTAACTTGCACACACCAGCTTAACTCACCGGTGTCTGGAATCACCCACGACACCTGTCAAGCAAAACTCTAAGTGGGGAGGCTACAACCTCGCGTAGCATGGGATCAAATTTATACCGCGCGCTCTAAGGGGTGCCCCCCTCTCGGTCCCAACCGGAAACACCCATGCCCCCGGACCAGGTGGCCTGCCTACCAGCTACAACCGGTATCTTCCACCCTGGCCTCTCTGTACGGTGTGTGCTAGAAAGAGGTTGACAACTTACTAAACCGTACTCTACTTGCTGTAGAGACGAGTGGTAGTACGAAACAAGTATGGGGGTTACTGGAACAAGACTCGATCTACGGTCGACTCAGGAGGTTTAAGTATTCCCTGCATGATTAGCATAACGAATATATTTCAACCAACAGAGTCACCGCTCATATCACCTGGCCATGCCATACCAGACATAACCGTCCCGACGGAGACCGGCGACAAACTCATGCCTACCCAAGGCAGAGGTTTTCCCGGGTTCCTGCCGGTATGCATGCAAGGCACATGAGGGTGATTATCATCACAAGTGTGTTCATTTCCAACAGCATGGAAATCAATAACATGCACCCATGCATATGATCATGTCACATGAAATAACAAGTTTCTCCGAAGTGAGGTGATGTTATAAACGTGTCATCGAACACACAAAAATATTATGCCGGGGTTCAGAATGCTTGCCCTCAATGTGTGGAAAGGCAGGGTGCACTCCAAAACTTGAGACATTTCTCTTCTCTTCCAAAAATCCTATTTTAGCAATATAAAAGAATTAACACACAAAATAAAAACAGCGCAAAAAGTTGTTCTGAAATTTTTTCAAATAAATCTTAAAATAAACTAGACAATATTTGAGAGATGTAGGAAAAAGAATTAATTCATTTGGAGTTATATTTAAAAAGTTATAACCAGTCAAAGTTTAGTCAAAGTTCTGTTTTTAAAAAAAATAGAAAACGGAAAACGGTTCGCCTGGACTACGTCTTCTGAGATTGGTCGCGTACTTACCGGAAATACGCTTCCACCAGGAAAAACGTATCGGTCGGGTTGCGCCACTAGTGGCTTGGGTTGGCTCACCGACAAGTGGTCCCCACCTGTCAGGTTCATCTTCTTCCCCCCCGTGCGCGCCTCGACAGAGACACGGGCCATTTCCAACGGCGATCCCCGGCGACACAAGCCACCATTCGACGCGCTCGCGATATGGGGGTGATCGGGAGGAGGAACCGCATCCATCTGCAGTGGTTGGGGGCGCGGGGGAGCTTGAGGGTGAGAGCACCTTCCTCCATGGCAGAGGGGAAGCTTTGGGAGGGAATGGCGTTCGGCATACCGTGGCTCCCGGGTGAAAATGGAAGTGGGAAAGGGTTCTCGGGGTAGATTTGGAGCTAATGGAGGAGAGTATGGAGGGGAAGCAGCTCTGGTTGCTCGGAATCGACCGGAGGGCGGCGGCGGCCCAAACTGCCAGAGATGGAGGGGACGACGGCCTCTGGAGGAATGGGAGCTAGAGGGGCCTTGCTACGGCATCGAGGAGGGTTCATGTCCAGCATGAAGAGCTCGGAGTGGGTTTATATAGGCAATCGGGGGCGGTTCCGACGATGGCCGAGGATAAGAACGTCGGCGACCGCCGTACTGTGCTGCAGGGCGACGTGGCGGTGGTTGGTCGGCTCCAGGAGCTACCGACGAAAGCTCCACTGTCCATGGAGGCGAGCTGGCGCGCTGTGGTGGTCGGGGCGGTGCTGCCCATGGCGGTGGTGGATGCGGCCGCGGGCATGCCGCCAAGAGGGCTCTGGCGGCGGTGCTGTGGGGTGCCAGGGGTGGTCGGGGTGGCCTGGCGGTGCGGGGGATACATGGCGTGCTAGCAGCTATTGGCCAAGGGCCGGAACGAGTCGGAACGGGTGCGGGGCGAGACGTGGCGGCTCGAGCGCACTAGCGTGCCAAACGCACGCTCTCGGCGCGCCCAGAGCACGCCCACCATCTGTTCGGCGAAATGCCGTGGCCTGCTAGATGGCTTGGTTGGAGCTGAGGATTAGCAGTTCTAGTCTAGGGCTAGTTGAGATGCTAGTGGACATGCTAGTTTGATCAGAGGTGCAAGGTCACAGTGCAAAACAAAAATCATGTCAAAACTGATCATGTCCCTAAGGTGTTTGACAAAATGCCACAGGCACCTAGGCTTTTCTTGGAGGGGCCAAATTCTCCATACCAGGGTCTCCTTAGATGTACAAGAGGGTGGTGAGGTTAGTTTGTGAAAAGCACAAACTTGTTAGTGCAAGTTTTGCAGAACTTCAATTCTGGACAGGAAATAAATGACATTATTTCATGAACCAAAATTAATCCAAAAGGTGCATTCTCCTGGACTTAAGGGTTTAGCATGGGGGACTACAAGTAGAAGAAATAATCAAGGGTCAAAGAGTAAGTAAAAACATGGTTGCTGTACAAACCATCAAGTTGGTCCAGAATGAAAATGAGGTTGATTCACTCAAATTTTCCAAAGAACATAAATAGGTTTTTGCACAAAGTGAAATAATAGGCTCCTACTGACCTCCCCTAATTTTGGAAGAAGTTTTAAAGAAATATTTAAATAGGTTGTAGTGCAAAATGCACTCTGGACCAGAGAAGAAAAATTGAGTGTAGAGCTCAAAATATTTCATGAATGAAATATATTTTTGCATAAAAGTGATTTAAAAACATCTCATGACATCTCCAAATTTTTGTGGGAATTTTAAGTGAATTTATCAAATGGTTGTAGTTCAAAAAGAGCTCCAAATTTTAAAACAAGTCATTTAATGAATAAAGCTCAGGGTGAAATAATTTTATAAATAAATCTACTGATTGAGGGATGTTTTTAAATGAGAGGGAAAATAAGTCCAATATGCTTTGGAAGGATCCACTTGGGAAAAATTCCTTAATATTAAAAGAAAAGTTTTGAAATCAACAGATATATTCTTGCAGGCAAAAATTTTAAATTCTTGGCAAAATTTTAATAACTAAAACCTGGTTAAATTTTTGGGGTGTTACAATTCGGAGGAGGAACCCGCCTTGCAATGCCGAAAACAATACTGCGCGCCGGACTCATCGTCATTGAAAGCCTGGTTCAGGGGCTACTGAGGGAGTCCTAGATTAGGGGGTCCCCGGACAGCCGGACTATATCTTTCGGCCGGACTGTTAGACTATGAAGATACAAGATTGAAGACTTCGTCTCGTGTCCAGATGGGACTCTACTTGGCGGGGAAGGCAAGCTAGGAAATACGGATATGTATATCTCCTCCTTTGTAACCGACCTTGTGTAACCCTAGCCCTTTCCGGTGTCTATATAAACCGGAGGGTTTTAGTCCATAGGACAACATACAATCATACGATAGGCTAGCTTCTAGGGTTTAGTCTCTCTGATCTTGTGGTAGATCTACTCTTGTACTACCCATATCATGAATATTAATCAAGCAGGACGTAGGGTTTTACCTCCATCAAGAGGGCCCGAACCTGGGTAAAACTTCGTGTCCCCTGCCTCCTGTTACCATCTGCCTAGACGCACAGTTTGGGACCCCTTACCCGAGATCCGCCGGTTTTGACACCGACACCCATGAACACGGCTTTCGAAGACCCGGGATCTCTATCTAGCTGGCGATACGTTGTGTCATCCATGCACCTGACGCACCCAGAAAATCCATGGACCACTTGCCCCGCGACATATCCGTAACCGAGATAGTCGTGCACCGTCGTGAGCAGTGTGGCTCTCATAGGGAAACATTCTTTTTCTGCGGCGTCCCATGTATTGGCTGGCGTTTTCCACAGTGTGTCTAGCTCCTCTTTCAGCAGCCCCAGATATATATTGATGTCATTCCCTGGTTGTTTCGGCCCTTCAATTAGCATACTCATGTGAATGCACTTCCTCTTCATGCACAACTAGGGGGGAAGGTTGTACATCCACACAAACACATGCCAGGTGCTGTCGTGGTTTTGTCACGGCAGATGTCCTTAGTGTCAGGACTTAGTCGCGAGGCCAACGCATCTATGTGGTAGCTTGAGAGGGGTTGAGCGGAATCGAGAGACGCAACACAAGACAAGGATTTAGATAGCTTCGGGCCCCGAGAAACATCATCCGGTAATAGCCCTACATGCTGTTTGAGGCTAGGTCTCATTATGATCACGAGAGAGTCGCCGGTAAACCGGCTCTTTGTGTCTAGCCTAGAGATTGTTTTTTCTCCTTCTTCTTTGGGGAGCCCTGCCCCTCCTTATATAAGTTGAAGGGGCGGGTTACATGTGGAGTCCTATTAGGATTAAGACTAGTCTATCTCTAATACAAACCGGATACAAGTCCAGGTCTTAACTCCTTATAAGACAAATATTCCTCACGCCTTTCCTCTGAAACCGGCCCACCATAGTATGAACCGGCCTTCATCAACCGCCCGTTGGGCCATCGGGTCTTGTCACTCCTCTGACGCGCCTGCCGGATTACCAATGAATCATAAACCGCCAGGTCCAAACGGGTCACCAGTGAATCGTTAAGTCTCAGCCGGGTCTCAAGTAGAACACCAAGTCCGGTCGGGTTATACTTCCGGCCGGTTTACACCGCGGGGTATATCCCCTACATTAGCCCCCAGTTTAATTTGGATTTATCCATGTTAAACTGATCCTGTAAAACAAACACAAGACCAAATTTGACAGATTATGCTCCGGGTTAAGAATTCTTGTAAACCGGCATCTGATGATCCTTAAGTCCTTGTCATTTCCTCCTTCTAGAAAATCCGGGTTAACAAGCCAGCTTCATACTCAATTTGCTGACATTGGTTTCTCACAGAGAAATATTGTGAAGAGTAATCCACTTGAGTCGGCTTCCAAAGTGCGGGTTTAAGAAATATGGGTCTTGAAATACTTATCTGATATTCAGCCAGTTTGAAGATGTAAAACTTGCCGGTTTAATATTACCAAAATTGCCGGTTTATAAATATTGTTGGCACCGGGTCATAATTGTTGTCGACACCGGGTCATGTAATTGATCTTCCTGATTTACTCAAAACTGATAAAATAAAGACGTTCCTCCTTTATATGCATAATACTTGTAGCCCCCAAGTCTTAAGAGGAGAACATAGTGATAACTTAAGACTTGCTCCAATAAGTGTTTCAACCTTGAAGAAATCCAGTTTGTTCCTCTCAATCATATAGACTGAATACTCCATATATGCAGCCCCCAAGTGCCGGGTTGTCATGCTTGCAGCAACCTGGAACTTGTAATTGCTTATAAAAACTTCAATCAGTGTAGCCCTCAAGGGCCGGGTCATTATGCAATAATGAACAGGGAATTTGTAAATATAATCATGTAGATTTTAGCAGTGATGTTTAGCCACCAAGGGTCGGCTTAGTAAGATAATACTGAACCGGGACTTGATATATACTTCAATGGAAATAACATATTATAATGTAGCTTCTATCATAGGGCTTGAACCCACGTCCACAAGGTTAAGAGTTGTGTGCTTTACCAACTGAGCAACGAACACTTTAATATAATGGATTAAGGCTTGTATACCTTGAATGTATGACAGGAGCAATTGGTAGCCCCCAAGGGCCGGCTCATTATGATATGATGAGTCGGGTCTTCAATAAGATTAGCAAAAAATGACTTTGCATTAGCCCCCAAGTATCATGGTGCATGCTTGCAGCGACATGAGACTTGCATATTTGATATAATCTCAATTTAAATAATGTAGCCCCAAGTGTCGGATCGTAAGCCTGCAGCGACTCGTGACTATTCCTTCCATTGTAGAATAAACCATATCCATTGATAAAATAATAGCCATTGCACCAAAGCGACTTTGAATACCTCATCTGTTGATAACCATAATAAAAAATCCAGCCAGGTTGGCTATTTAAAGATTTGAATAATATACTCAATGATTTATAAGCGCATGATTACAATGGCGCAATCCACACACACACACACACACACACACACACACATATATATATATATATATATATATATATATATATATATATATATATATATACTGGCGACTTATAGTCCAAAGCCAGACCGGTTTAATAAACACTGGATAATTTATCATCATACTGGCGACTTATAATCGAAAGCCAGGCCGGGTTAATAAACGCCGGTGATTTATAATCATTCTTTATTCAACCTGTTTCTGTATACAACAAGTTTAAAGTGTCCTGGCGGTTTACCGCCGGGCGGGTCATAATGCCCAACATATAACCCGGGTTTATAACCAAGGCTGCACTTAAGAATAATCAAATATGAAATATATCATACATGTGACATTGAATCACATCGTTGGCTTACCAACTTTTTATAGTAAGGGTGATAACCCAAATCTTGAGTATTGATAACTCCTCCCATATTTTGCCAGTTTATGATAAAACCGTTCCGGGTTGTGATAAACACCGATTTATTCAATACTGGTGACTTTGAGTCGGAACCAGACCGGGCTGGTAGTCTCCGGATTATAACTGATCATGTACAGACAACTTGTAGTTGAAAGCCAAGTCGGGTTAATGAACGCCGGTTTATCCATGCACATATGATACATGCTATGATGATGTAATGATGCTGCAATGTATGATGCAATATATTATGATGTATATGTATGATCAAGAGGGTTTAAGCTATGGTTCGGATACAGCCAGAGCCCCCATGTAGTCATAATTGTGGCATTGCGCCGATCAAGAGGTGTAACTGTGGTTCGAATACGACCAAGCCCCCAAGTGATTTCCCTAGTGCCCTTATGCCTATCAAGAGGTGTAACTATGGTTCGAACCCATAGCCCCCAAGTGATTTTCCCTGGTGGCCTTATGCCTATCAAGAGGTGTAGCTATGGTTCAGATACGACCAAGCCCCCAAGTGATTTCCCTGGTGCCCTTATGCTGATCAAGAGGGTATAAGCTATGGTTCGGATATGACCAGAGCCCCCAAGTGATTTCCCTGGTGGCTTTAAGCCTATCAAGAGGTGTGACTATGGTTCGAACATAGCCCCCAAGTGATATTGTGAGCTGTGCTCAAGGGATACCCATGTTTGAGCTATGCTGTGCAACAGACTCTCTTTGGCCCCTTATGATAATATTGGTTTGATAGCCGAATCAATATGTAATCAGAACTCCGCTTTATTAACAGAAGCCCCCATGTGATCAATAATATGATAAACCAATAAGGCAGGATAACCCATGTTTGAACTGCGCATCATGGCAACAGGCCCTCTTCGGCAACCTTTAACTTCTTGCAAAAGATAAATTCTTCTTGAACCGGGATTTTGAACCAGATATTGAGAGCTTCAAAGCTTTGTGGGAGACATCATTCCCTTGAACCGGATTGTAAACCGGATATTTGAGAGCTTCAGTGAGACCGACTCCCCTTGAGCCGGATTTTAAACCGGAATCCTTTCTGATGATCCAGAACTTCTTCATTGAGCCGGGATTTTGTAATTGTCATATACTTTCTAAGCCGGGAATTTTCTGACGGCCTTTAGATTTTCATCAATATAACAGTAGCCGCCGGGAGCGGGTTATCTTTCCCTCCATCGTCCTGAGGTTCTTAAATTTGCTGAAACTGGCAAGATTTGCCGAGTCATGTCATCGTAGCCCCCGAGTCTCAAAGGTGACTCGAGGAGTTGGCTTGAGACTATCCATATTTGATCGTGATGTAAAAACCGATAGGAGTCATTCAATAGCTCAGTGTTATAATAATCCTTTTTGCAGTAGACAACTTGTCCCGCATTGGAGAACTTGCAAGCCAGAGTAATTGCTCTTTTTAAAGAAAAGCAATATAAAAATATAAAAATATACTGGATGAATTTCACCTGATATGTTAAACCAGAAATTATCCACTTCGGAGTGGATGATCACCATGGTGAAGCTGAAATCAATCACGGCCGGGTCGACCGTGGGAGCCGACAGATGAGTCGACCGTGATACTATAAACCAGTGCGAACGGGAGAGTCGGCCACGCGGTCGGACGGGTAAATCGCCCATAGTGTTGTAGACCGTCGCGAACGAGCGAGTTGTCTTCCACGTTGTAAGCTGGCGCGGATACGTGAACCGGCCGCAAGGGCGGACGGGCGAGTCGTCCGTGGCATTGTAAGGTGGTGCGGACGGGCGAGTCAGCTGGCGTGTTTGATGTAAACTGAACCGCGACACTCGTGCCCATGGAGCCACGCGTCACAGCCGAACGTGCATCCACGGTATAACACCACTTTTGTAATGAGTAATTTACCTGTATATAACAACACTAGAGGGCAGAGTGGTTGTTTTCACAAAAAATTACAAAGTATTTACTGCTAAAAAGTAAACTGGATGAATATCACCTGGTGCATTAGTACAACAGATTATCCGTATGCAATGTCCGTAGATAACCTCTGTTCTTCTTAACAGCGCATGATTAATCCGCCTGTCCTCCCACCAAGCAGGTACCCCAAGGCAGAGGTGGCAGGCCGGCAAGTTGTTGTGGGGGCGTCCGGATTTCCCTCCAGCCCGTAGTGACTCGGCAGAGGCTGCGGCCACACGGCCGTAATAGCAAGACCCGCCAGCGGAGACGGAGACCCCGATGCAGTGCAAGTTGGAGGCGGTTTGACGCAAGTACTGCAGCTCTATTTGCCTTGGGCATCAACTAAATATAATACGTGATGTTTGTCTTGATGTGATGACGTAAACCAATGGTAGCTTCTTGATCTCCAGGTGAGAAAGTAGTACTAATTTATTGAATTGATGCAATATACTCTCCTTGACTAGAGTGTTTTTGAGACGGCGGGGTGGTGGAAATCTGTGTTGACCTCAGATCCTTGTGCCAATCCATCTCGGACGCAGCTTTGACTTATTCTTTATAATTTGACCATATATGCCGCTGTGTTGGCTAGGTGTGCACTCAACAACGAAAGACTGAACCAAAAACTGATTTTTTTCCTCGCGTGAGATACTAGTAGTAGTACAAATAGTCATAGAGGCTTCCGTTGAGCGTCGGTTTTAATCATACGAGCTAGCAACAACCAAACCATCTTGGAAAGCAAAGTAGTATTTTTCCGTTGGGAATTGAAGTGCTCCTGTAACACGGCTGCTGTGGACCCATCTATATGATTCTTCAGGTGTGGCCGCTCCGCACAAAAAACCAAGTTTCAGGGGCACCTTAGGTACAGCTATGGGGTCAGGGCCAGTTCTTTTGGGCGATTCTACCAGAATCGCCCTCCTCCCCAGCTTCTCCCAGAATCACCACTTTATATGTTTTTGACAATCCTAGCTAATTAGACCTTAACTAGATAGGATTGTAAAAAATATATGGAGTGGCGATTCTAGGAGAAGATGGGGAGGGAGTGATTCTGGGAGAATCGCC
Organism: Triticum aestivum; assembly: GCF_018294505.1. Classification (NCBI taxonomy): domain Eukaryota; kingdom Viridiplantae; phylum Streptophyta; class Magnoliopsida; order Poales; family Poaceae; genus Triticum; species Triticum aestivum. Next base: position 719,015,570 of record NC_057812.1, on the reverse strand, counting down.
GAAAAGAACTGGCCCTGAGTCTGTTTCCCAATAAACAAAGGCGTGTTAAACCAGTACCTTGATTAGAAAATATCAGCGGGGCGTGGGCCCATCCAACGGCTGCACGAAATCGCTTTGTCGACCATTGACCCGACCGGACTGATTTTTGTGGTAACCGCCTAATAACAATCGGGCTCGACTGTCGTATCCGTAGAAAAATTCACCAATGACTGCGGTGGATTCCTGTAGTATATTGTGTGCGGCGGAAACGCTCCTGTCGATCTTGGCGACTTGCGAAAAACGATCATGTCGCAACCTTATTTCTCTTGAATTTTAAATCTCAGACTAACAATCTGACCGATGAACTCAACTGATGTAAATCCTTTCAAACTGGCTTTTCTTCATCTGAAAATTGCGAGCTTCTCGAACCCTACAAGAGATCCCTCCAAGAACTCATCACCACCGTGCGTGAGCCTCACGGTGGGCACCAACTGTCGTGGTTTTGTCACGACAGATGTCCTTAGTGTCAAGACTTAGTCGCGAGACCAACGCATCTATGTGGTAGCTTGAGAAGGGTTGAGCGGAACCGAGAGACGCAACACAAGACAAGGATTTAGACAGCTTCGGGCCCCGGGAAACATCATCCGGTAATAGCCCTACATGTTATTTGAGGCTAGGTCTCACTATGATCACGAGAGAGTCGCCGGTAAACCGGCTCTTTGTGTCTAGCCTAGAGATTGTTTTTTCTCCTTCTTCTTTGGGGAGCCCTACCCCTCCTTATATAAGTTGAAGGGGCGGGTTACATGTGGAGTCCTATTAGGATTAGGACTAGTCTATCTCTAATACAAACCAGATACAAGTCCAGGTCTTAACTCCTTGTAAGACAAATATAACTCACGCCTTTCCTCTTAAACCGGCCCACCATAGTATGAACCGGCCTTCATGAACTGCCCGTTGGGCCATCGGGTCTTGTCACTCCTCTGACCCGCCTGCCGGATTACCAATGAATCATAAACCGCCAGGTCCAAACAGGTCGCCAGTGAATCGTTAAGTCTCAGCCGGGTCTCAAGTAAAACACCAAGTCCGGTCGGGTTATACTTCCGGCCGGTTTACACCGCGGGGTATATCCCCGACAGGTGCTATGTGTGCTCCTCTGGCTGCCAAACAGATTGACTCCATCGGTGCTCACGCCCAACACGATGTTCCTTGGATCGTCCCCAAATTCCGGGTGTTCGAAGTTCAACGCTTGTCACTGGCTCGCATCCTTAGGGTGACTCAGCATCTTGTCTTTTTTATTTATCTCTGGAACATTTCCGTCATCTTCTTGCTTCTTCTCCTCCCTATCTGCATGCCAATGCAGGAGCTTTGCTAGCTTAGGGTCCGCGAAATATCGCTGCAGACAAGGAGTGATCGGAAAGTACCACACCACTTTTCGAGGAGTTTTCTTCCTCTTCTTGTATCGAGTGACGCCGCACACCGGACATATGGTAGACTCCGCGTGCTCGTCCCGATAAATGATGCAGTTGTTCATGCACACATGGTATTTCACGTGCGGTAAATCCAGAGGACACACGATTTTCTTCGCCTCCTCGAAACTGGTCGGGCACTTGTTCCCCTTGGGAAGACGTTCGTGCCAAAATGACATGTTCTCGTCGAAGCATTCGTAGGTCATTTTGTGTTTTACCTTCATCTCCAGAGCCATGAGCGTTACTTTCAGGCGGGTATCTTCGGGCCTGCATCCTTCATACAATGGAGTAACCGCGTCTATCTCCAGTTCATCCAGCTTGGCTTTCTCTCGGGCGGCAGCTCTTGCGTTATTCGTCTGCTTGAGAAGCAGCTCTTGAATATGAGGGTCCTGCACCCAGCCCATCGATGGTCCATCATCGTCTGCTCCGGCATCTTCATCTTCATGATCACGCCCTTCGTCTGCTCCGGCATCTTCCTCATCATCATGTCCGACATCTTCTACATGATGACTGTGTACTGCATCTACTTCCTGATCATGTCCTGGAGATTCTTTGTCTTCTCGCCCACCCTCGTCGCGGTTGTCTTGCTGCCCTTCCTCATTTCTTGCCCGGCCTCCATGGATGACTTCATAATCATCTTCATCACCTTGCCACCGATAGCCATCCATGAAACCACGCAAGAGCAGGTGGTCCCGCACCTGTACGGAATCCGGGTCCATAAGGCCCCTCAGCTTGCATCTTCGACACGGACATCTTATCTCCGTCTCGTTCTTTTGAAGCATCTCGGCCTTCGCGGAGCTCAAAAACCTATTCACGATGCCTTCGGTCATCGTGCGGACCATGGTCACCTGCAGGGTAGAGCAAAACGATATTTTAGAACCAATTTTTTTTGGCATGACTTTGCCTAAAAATAGGACCAAAAAGAATGCATAGTGCCAAATTCTCGCCGAAACTGAAATGAATCAACATCCCGGAAAAATATTGGCAACTATCGCATTTCAAATACCGATACCTGCAAACACAAACATATGCAACAACACAAACATATGCAACACCACAAACATACATAGATCTAGGCCATAAAAAGTGCATGTGCACGTTGTTGGAGGGAGAAGAAAGTAGATCTACAACATAAAGAAGCTTTCCCCTTACTTACCCATGAAAAAAAAGAAATTTAACCACCTAATTTGGGTGAATCTATGGTGCAAATGAGGTGAGGAGGAGGAGGCGGCCGAGACAAGCTTGGAGGGGGAGGTGGAGAGAATGAAGTGGGGAAAGTGAGTGTGGTAGGTGGCTGTCCAAAATATCTAGCTAGTCTCAGGTTACTAATGACGCATTATTAGGTGGTGCGCCATTACTATTTTTGCAATATATATATATATATATATATATATATAGTGTTACTATTCATCACCGAGGGTGTAGAATAAGTTATTATTCACCGAGGTAATCTTACAGTCATTTCATAAATATAAATTACATTTGAAATACAAATAGTTACATTCATATTGATTTACTGCAGAAAATTTGGCATAACAAAAAAATATAGGTCCAAAATTGTATTTTATGTACATTCTACGCTATGTTTTTACATTTGTAACTTTACAGAACATAAAATATTTTTTACAAGATTATAGGTTTTCTTACGTTCTCTTTTTATGTCTAAAACAAGACAAAATTTATGAAACGTAAAATTACGGTGCATAGATGTTGAAATAGAGGTGTGTGAAGAATAATTATTTCTCACCCAGGGTTAGTAGTGGCGCACCTTGGTTGTGGTGCGCCATTACTAGTTTGAACTAGTAATGGCGCACTCTACCCTAGTGCGCCATTACTAGTTTTGAAAAAAAAGTAAAAAATAATTTAGTAGTGGCGCACGGAGTGTGTGGTGCGTCATTACTAGTTAAAACTATTAATGGCGCACTGTGCCTTGGTGCGCCATTAGTAGTTTTGGAAAAATGAAAAAATGTTAGTAATGGCGCACCGTGTGTGTGGTGCGCCCTTAGTAATGAGGACACTAATGGCGCACCTGTATCCGGTGCGCCACTGCTATATAACAGTGGCGCACCACATATATCGTGCGTCATTAATGTCCATATTAGCTATAGACCTTTTTCTAGTAGTGTATGTTGTCACTTTCATATACTATTGGGAAATTTTCATTATAAGATTAGATGCACACCCATTTAGTTTTCATATTAAGATTTTATACACTTATAGCTCTTAGTGCATCTGTTGCATGGCAATTCGTACTGCTCACATTGATATCGATTGAGGGGCACCTCCATAGCCCGTTGGTTAGCCGCATCTATGTGAGACTTTCTTACCTTTTTGTCTTCTCTATATTTACCCCTATCATCATACTCTATTCCACCCCTAGTGCTATATCCATGGCTTGCGCTCATGTATTTCGTAAGAGTTGAAAAAGCGGAAGCGCGTTAAAAAGTATGAACCAATTGCTCGGCTTGTCATCGGGGTTGTGCATGATAAATACTTTGTGTTAAGAAAACAGAGCATGATAAGACTATGTGATTTTGTAGGGATAACTTATTTTAGCATTGATATTTTGAAAGACATGGTTGCCTGTTGATATGCTTGAGTATCTAAATTACTATGTCAAAAATAGACTGTTGCTTTGAATCGCATAAAAAGTCTAAATGTCCATGCTATAAAGAAAAGAAAATGATATGACATGTTAAACAACACTCCACATCAAAAATTCTGTTTTTATCAGTTACCGACTCAAGGACGAGTAGGAGTTAAGCTTGGGGATGTTGATACGTCTCCAACGTATCTATAATTTTTGATTGTTCCATGCTGTTATATTATCAATCTTGAATATTTTATAATCATTTTATATCATTTTTGGTACTAACTTATTGACATAGTGCCAGTTCCTGTTTTTTCCGTGTTTTTTACATCGCAGAAAATCAATATCAGACGGAGTCCAAATGCCACAAAAATTTACGGAGATTTTTAAGGACCAGGAGGAACATGTTGGGCCCTGGTTGCACATGGGGGGGTCCTGAGGAGAGGACAACCCACCAGGGAGCGCCAGGAGGCCTAGGCGCGCCCTGGTGGGTTGTGCCCACCTCGGGTGCACCCCGGACCGCCTCTTTGCTCTATAAGTACCCCAAAAATACCAGAACCCTAGGGGAGTCGACAAAATATCCATCCAGCTGCCGCAGTGTCCAGAACCACTAGATCCAATCTAGACACCATCATGGATGGGGTTCACCACCTTCATTGGTGCCTCTCCAATGATACGTGAGTAGTTCTTTGTAGACCTTCGGGTCCGTAGTTAGTAGCTAGATGGCTTCGTCTCTCTCTGTCTCTCTCTCTCTCTCTCTTGTTCCCCAATACAATGGTCTCTTTGAGATCCATATGATATAACTCTTTTTGTGGTGTGTTTGTTGGATCTGATGAACATTGAGTTTATGATCAGTCATATCTTTTTATATCCATGAAAGTTATTTGAGTTTCTTTGATCTCTTATAGCCTCATATTTCTTCTCCGATATTTGGGTTTTACTTGGCCAATTTGATCTATTTATCTTGCAATGGGAAGAGATGCCTGGTAGTGGGTTCGATCTTACGGTGCTTGATCCAAGTGACAGAAAGGGAACTGACACGTATGTATCGTTGCTACTAAGGATAAAAAGATGCGATCTATATCTAGGCAATAGATAAACGGATCTTGTCTACATCATCTCATCGTTCTTATTGTATTACTCCGTTTTTCCATAAACTTAATACACTATATGCATGCTGGATAGCGGTCGATGTGTGGAGTAATAGTAGTAAATGCAGGCAGGAGTCGGTCTACTCATCTTGGATGTGATGCCTATGTAATGATCATTGCCTGGATATCATCATAATTATTTGAGGTTCTATCAATTGCCCAACAGTAATTTGTTTACCCATTGTTTGCTATCTTTCTCGAGAGAAGCCACTAGTGAAACCTACGGCCCCCGGGTCTTCTTCCTCATATATTTGCTTGCGATCTACTTTTTTTTTGCATTTTTATTCAGATCTATTAAACCAAATATACAAAAATACTTTGCTGCACTTTATTTTATTTACGATCTATTATTTCAATCTACTAAAAATTTCTGGCATCGTTACCCGAAAGGGATTGACAACCCCTTTAACACGTCGGGTTGCGAGGTGTTGTTATTTGTGTGCAGGTAACGTTTACATTGTGTTTCTTGGTTCCTACTGGTTCGATAACCTTGGTTTAATCACTGAGGGAAATACCTACCTTCGCTATGCTACATCATCCCTTCCTCTTTGGGGAAATACCGACGTAGTCCTAGCAGACAGGAGTTTTGTGGCGCTATAGTCAGGGAAACAATCAATGCCACCGCCCTACGCTCGTCCATCTCGACACGAAGACACTGGAAGATCGGTCGTGCGTAGTACCTGCCGAACAGGCATGACATAGCGTAGCACATGTCGGCTAGTCATGACTTGACATCTCCACTGAAGCTCCATGCAAGACGGAGCCTCTCCATGCCTCATACCTTTGTCTTTCAGCGATGCTCCACAAACTATGCTCCCAAGAGAGAAACAACATCACAATGCCGCCATTGTCCGATCTATAAGATGAGATCCTAGAGTTTCCCCTGGAGCTCGACAGTAGTTACACGACGATACGTTCATCAAGGTAACGGCGTTGAACACCACCATCGCCCACCGTCAGCTTGCTTTTCACCGGCAACTATGTCTCCCCGACTCGCGGCTGGGACTAGATGACGGATCTCGAGATCAGACCACCCAGCATCAGGCGGACCACCTCCGACGGAGGAAATGGCCACCACCGCCAATCTGAGGTCCACCCTGTCACCGCCGTGCCACCGAGCCCTGAGCTCACCAGACGCCGCCGCCTTGATAGGCCACCCCACATCGGCCATCCCCGAGCATCAGAGAAAACATGCCCCGCCGCAAGCCACCACGAGGGGTTTTGCGAAGGTCTGGGAGTGTGGCGGGAGGGGAGGGTGGCACGCACCGCCGCCCGAGTCACCCACGGGAGGGATGACGCAGGGGCTCGGATGTGATTTGGGAGGGTTCGCAAGTGTGCATGTCGTTGGTTGGGTGCTTGTATACCCCGCAAAAAAGGTAGGGTGCTTGTATAGCATTTCAATTTCTTTTGTGTTTTAGACCATATACTAGTTTCTTTGAAGAAAAGTTGCATTAATAAATTTGTCTTGCATGCTACTTATCGTCACATTAATTTCTTCTAAACAATACAAGTGCAGTCTCTTAAAATTGTGCAAATGATAATATAGCTGCAAATTGTGCAAATGATAATATAGCGTCAAACACCCGGTTGGCCTACCTATTTGTGAGAGGAAAGTAAGGTTTGTATTGAAAACTTGCTTCAAAACAAGTCTCAACTTTATTGATATGTGCCAAAGAACCATGTTCATAACGGGAACTTGATTTTCATGGTAAAAGTTGTTTTTCGACAATATTCATCAGAACATGCCCATATGGGCTCGAATTTCAAAGAAGGTCTCATCACAGTGAACACAATGACGAAAGCATATTTTGATTTGGCGAAGTTTTTAAAATCGATGCGATTTTTCATCCATGGCGCCGACCTCGTCTTGTTTGAATGCATGTGTGTTGCCGGTCTTTTCATTTATAGGTTGTTCCATCACTAATGTATTTTAGAGTGCTCTTGCATGTGGGATGCGCTTCCTTACATCCATAGGTTGATCCATCACTAACTTTACATTTAGAGAGCTCCTGCATATGGGGAGCACCCACTCAACGAAAAAAGGAAAAAAGAGTTGCAAGTGTGGGGGAGAAATTCTCAGGCAACGAGCGGGCCTCCTCGGAGAAGTCGGATCCCAACAATCGCCTTATCTTACATTTTTAAGAAGTTGATCCCCACTACTACCAATTCTCTTAACATACACACTGTCCATATCATCATCATGGCACATCACCATTCAGTTTGCAAATCATCTTAACATGCACCTAGTCAACTCAGCCATGCAGCCACATCATCGCATCGCTGGCTGGCTTTGTCCCTGAAGAAGGGTTCTCAACGCATCAGTTCCTTTCTTCTTCACGCTGCCAGCCATTATTGCTACCGTTTACATCTTCCACTATCCCACACGTACAAGATTAACTAATGGGGTAATCAAGCGGCCGGCCGGCGGTTCATTACCCGTCCGCTTCCCGTACTTTATAGTTGTAGGTCCCCTTACGTCTTCTTCCACTTCCCAGTCTACGTCGGCAAATTTCTACTCTAGAAGGCGGTGTCAATCTGCATCTTCATTATGTGGTTGCAACGCTGGTTGGAGAATTCACTGGCAACTCCCCGGCTGCAGCTGCTGCAGGTTCCACCGTTGCTCTCCGTCAACCTCAAAGGTCTGCCTCACGAATCACGATTAGTTTGTTTTTCTATATCCATTATTCCATTGATTGCTGAGAGTATGTAGTATAGCAGAGCATGCGCTAGCTTTTGGTGTTGACGAACATATTCTACCGGTTCTCATGCGTAGCAGCTTAAGATTCTTTAACTAAGGCAACGATATTGCTTGCATTGGTTAGGAAGAAAGTTCATTAGAAAGGAAGTATAACCTGGAAGATTGGAGGTATGAAGAATATTTACAGATTAGAAGAGTGGAAGAAAGAAATTATGTAATGCCATCTGCTTCAAGTTGTGGAGGCCAGTTGTCCACATATCTGTGCAACTAAAGATCGCCCGTTTCTTTTCGTTCCTCAGGTGCCACCATATTAGTATAACCAAAGCAGGGAAATCATTTTTGTAGGTGGCTAAAATGGCAATCGATCAACCAGTCCTCCACGTTTTGAGTCAGCAGAGAAGGAACAAGATCAGTCGGGAAACTACAAAAACGCAAGGCGAAATCCCAAACTGCAGTAACCGAGCAATGGCAGCATAAAATCACACCTTTTTAAATTATTCATTCAGTTACGTCAGTGTTTGTACATTTTTATCAAAAAAATTGTTAGTGGGACTCTTGTCAATATTGAACGAATACGATTTCCGATTTGAGATAAGCTCTACATATGTTGCTAGATCTTGGAATATTTTGCCGACCATAGTAGGTAGAGTGTACCATCATATTTTCATGTTCTTTTAGAAAATCAATACTTTCAGGTATCATGAATACCCAATATGTTATGAATTTCCGGGCACTGATTTACAGTCTTCGTCAGATGAAACTGGACCTTAATATTCTTGAACAACCATATCTCAAACAAATCATCAGAAAATCCCGCAGCAACGCGTGGGGCATCGTCTAGTTATTAAGTGTAGGACGCTTAGCCGGGGTGGTAGCCAGCCAATTGCTATGTCCGTGACGGAGCCGCATGACGTACCTCCGCGTGCGAGCGCGGGCGCCATGGAGTGCCCGCCTGAATCCGACACCGAGAACTCCAGTCCTGCCCGTCGCCGTGGAAAGTGCATCACCCTACCTTGCCGACGCTTTGCCCCCCGAAGCGTGGGGGGACAGGCCCGTGCCACCAGGCCCGGCAACATGGGTGCACGCGCGTCCCCTCTTAAGCGTGTCGCCAGCGATGAAAGTTACCCGTGTGGGACTAATAAAAAGTAAAAAAATCAAGTATCCGTACATGTTCTTCAAAGCACTTAAACAACTCAAAAACACTAGCCATGCGCGCACGCATATAGATCGACATGGTCGGCAAAGGGCAGACACATCAACCGAACATAGTGTGTACGCGTGTATTGTCTTTTCGGCGGCGGTCATTTGAACACAGAGCAATGCAAATGCGGACATAAACGTACATACACTCATCCTATCCTATAAGCACCACTGTCTGAGATACCGAACCGGCATAATATCTTGAGATCAATAAAATAATCATGAGCACCTTCGTAGTGGATGAGAACGCATTCTTCCACGGGATGAACATGGGCGAAAAGCCTAAACAAATTCAAAAAAAATGCAAGCACCAGTACCAAACTTAGGACCTAAACCCTGATGAGCTGGTTCAACCATAAGCAAACTAATCATCTGAGCTATACTCAGTTCACTGTGGCGGCCTTTTGCAAAGACTAATTATGCATGCTGTTAGAATGGAGAGATAGGGATTGTTGCGGAATAGTTGATGTATTTCTTGCACCCCATGGGCATATATAGGAGTACCTGATCATTTTGGAGTACAAGGCAAGATAGAATAATATCCTATGCTATCCTAGCTTTCCTAATAATTACGATACTCAACATCCCTCCACAGTCACAACGGTAGCGACGCAGACAGTGAGACTGGAGAAGAATCCGAAGGCAACCAACGGACCATGTTAAAAGGGAGAGAGAGGAATTGTTGCGGAATAGTTGATGTATTGCTTGAGCCTCATGGGCATATATATAAGAGTACATGATTGTCTTGGAGTACAAGGCAAGAAAGAATAATATCCTACGCTATCCTAACTTTCCTAATAATCACGATACTCAACACGTGCAACTGAGGGCGCCTCGCTATGTGACCGCACAACAAAACTATGAATGAATGCCTTTCACACTTCTGCAGCAGGAGAGAGCCAATTAATCTAGTCGTCTCGACTCATGTGTATTCGTTATTTCTTGGAAATTCAAAAATTCATACAAGTACTCCCTCCATCCGGGTTTATAAGCAGGTCCCCTCTTATTTTGGCCTTAAGTTTTTTATGGAGAAACTTTCAATCCTATTCATCATTTTTCATGGCAGTACAATGAACACCGGAGTAAAAAATAAACTCAAAGCAACCGTTAATTTATAGGGACTGTCATCAATTAGAAAAACCAATCATGGGGCACCATGCTCTTTCACATACATAATTAATGTAAATATAGCATGAATACTTCATAAACTATAGATATGTTAGAGATGTATTAACATCCCAAACTTAATTACTGCTCATCCTCGAGTAGGTAAATAATAAACAAATAATTTATGTAGTGTGAATGCTAGGATAGAAATAACTTTTGCTCACATAGGCAATGATAATTCTGATAACAAGTCACATCATTCCAATAACTTCAATATATCATAAAGTTGTAATGTAGTATCTAACGAATCTTTCAAGATTATATTGCAAACATAAAGCAACCTAGTATGCATTCTTCTAACAGAGCTCATTGGTTTAAAATAGAGATGAGGTTTATTTTGAGAGGTATATATTCAAGAGCATCAAATGAGAAGTATGTATAGTTGGGTTTCCATCTAATCACGAATCCTAAGTAACCTTTTCTCTGCCTGTTTGCGTTCTAAGCAATATAATTCAGAATACCTTTTTTGTTGCCTTTACTTTAACATGTGTGCAAGGAACAATACCATTATCCTTCCTGATGTTTTTGTACATATGTTTTCAAATAAATACATTAGATGTTTAGGATTTTCTTCAGAAGTACTTCTATGATATCATAATTTTGTTAGGAAACAGGCGCTTTGTGAATAATAGTGGGATTTTATAAAAAGTTGCTACCATTATCAAATAATTGGATCTTGTTAGGAAACAGGCACTTCCATATATACAAAAAAAATAGTAAGTTTAAGTTTTATTAGTTCTGTAGTTATATGCATTTTGTAGAATATAGGGCCTAATATTTCATTTTGCCCTGGCCTGCAAATTTCAGGAGACGGGCCTGGTCCCACCCGACCACCTAGATTGGAGAATCAAACTTACCTACAGTTGGGCTGGCGCTCGCTCTGCCGTGCGCATTCATGACGACGTGTTAGATGTGAGGTTCAGGGCCAGGGCAGGAGCCTTTCATCGTCCTTGGTGACGTGTGCTACAAGCGCTCGTGTGTTCAAGCTAGCCTTGCTGTCCTCTGCGCCCAAGTATTTGGAGCAACAATATATGGTAGAGCACCTTTCTTTCATTAACATCCATGTAAAATATTTTAAGATAAATGAATATTTTTTGTGAGTTGTAAAATAGTAGATCGGAAACTAATATGATGGAAAATAGAAACTTATATTATGGAAAATAGACCCGGGGGTCATAGGTTTCACTAGAGACTTCTCTCTAGATAGCAAATAATAAGGTGGGTGAACATATTACTGCCGAGCAATTGATAGAAAAGCACAAAGTTATGACCATATCTAAGGCAATGCTCATGAACATAGGCATCACATCCGTTTCAAGTAGACCGAAACAACTCCGCATCTACTACTATTACTCCACACATCGACCGGTCCTGCCTGCATCTAGAATATTAAGTTCATTAAGAACAGAGTAATGCATTAAGTAAGATGACATGATGAAGAGGAATTTACTCAAGCAATATGATGAAAACCCCATCCTTTTATCCTCGATGGCAAAAATATGATGCGTGCCTTGCTGCCCCTACTGTCACTTGGGAAAGGACATCGCAAGATTGAACCCAAAGCTAAGCACTTCTCCCATTGCAAGAAAAACCAATCTAGTTGGCCAAACCAAACCGATACTTCGAAGAGAATTACAAAGATATCAAATCATGCATAAAAGAATTCAGAGAAGATTCAAATAATATTCATAGATAAGCTGGTCTTAAATCCACAATTCATCGGATCTCGGCAAACACACCGCAAAAAAGTATTACATCGAATAGATCTCCAAGAACATCGAGGAGAACATGGTATTGAGAATCAAAGAGAGATAAGAAGCCATCTAGCTACTAGCTATGGACCCATAGGTCTGAGGTAAACTACTCACGCTTCATCGGAAGGGCAATAGAGTTGATGTAGAAGCCCTCCGTGATCGAATCCTCCTCCGGCAGGGAGCGAGAAAAGGTCCCTTGATGGGATCTGATGGGTACAGAAGGTTGCGGTGGTGGAAAAGTGTTTTTGTGGATGCCTCTAGTGGTTTGGGGATATTTGGGAACATATAGGCGAAAGAATTAGGTCAGGAGGGTCACGGGGGCCCCACATGGTTGGGGGCGCGTCCTACCCCGTGGGCGCGCCCTCCGTCCTTGTGGCTGCCTCGTAGCTCCTATCAGTTTATCTCTAAGTCTTCTGGTTGTCTTCCGGTCTATGGAAAATCATCGCAAAGGTATCATTCTGTTTGGACTCTGTTTGGTATTCCTTTTTTACGAAACTCAAAAACAAGGAAAAACAGAAAGTGACACTGTGCTCTAGGTTAATAGGTTAGTCCCAATAATAATATAAAATAGCATATTAATGCATATAAAACATCCAAAACAGATAATATAATATTATGGAACAATCAAAAATTATGATACAAGTCGAAATTTCACAAGCTAATTCAAAAACTAAGTGTAGAAGAAAATTCAGTTAGCTACTAATAGAACAAAATTCAGTTCACTTTAGTGTTCTATAATGAAATGAAAAAACTTCAGTTAACTACTAATTTCATTCATTTAACTTCACCTAATTAACTGACGGTACCACTACCACTACCACTAGTAACCTAAGTGTAGAAGAAAATTCTGCTAACTACTAATAGAGAAACTTAGTTAACTTTAGTGCTATATAATGATGAGATAAAAAATCCAGTTAACTATTAATTTCAATCATTTAGGTCATTCATTTAACTTCACCTAATTAACCTATTGTACCACTACTACCAGTAGCGCTACTAGCCTAATTAACTTAGTAAAACCCTACTACCCTCACTAAAAAACATCTAATTAACATCTACTAGTACCACTACTGCCCTGACCTAATTAACATCTACTAGTATGACTATATACTACTAGCAGCACTGCTGCAACATTTTCTTCAGTTTGTTCCTTCAAGAAAAACATCTATGGAAACAAAAACCCTATTTAAACCCTACTGCCCTACCTAAATTTTTGCTCTAAACCCTACTGCCCTAGTTAAACCATACTGCCCTAGATAAATTTTTGCTCTAACCTAGCCAACCTAGTTAACCTAATTAACCTAGCTAGTTAACTTAGTTAGGTAACCTAGCTAGCTAGTTAACCTAGTTAACCTAGCTAATTCCTAGAATAATATTTTCTGACCTAATTTGATACTTAGCTAATTTGATATATATATGAAAATAGCTACCTAGGTTTATAGCAAAACCTAGCTATCTAGGGTTCATACCAAAACCTAGGGTTCATGCTTAAACCTAGGGTTCATAACTAAATTCACCTAAGTAAATTAACCTAGAGAGGAGGGGTGGGGGCTTACAGAGAGGGTGCTCGGAGGAGACGGTGGCAGGGAGGTGCTCGGGGGAGACAGTGGCATGGAGGGCGTCGAGGGTGGCTTCGGTGGCGTCTACAGCAGCTTCGACGGCGAGGGTGGCTCCGGGGGCGTCGAGGGCGCGCGGCTCCGGTGGCGGCGACGGCGCGCGGCTCCGATGACGGCGACGGAGGCAGGATGGCGAGGGAGCAGGGGCGGCGAGGGAGAGGTAGGAGATGCGAGAAGAATGGAGAATTGGGGGAAGGAGGGACGCCCGCGCAGGGGCGAGTCAAACATAACGGCAACGCGGTTTCTGCAACAGCGCTATAGCAACTTAGCTATAGTGTTGTTTGGTGGACCGCGCTACTAGTTTAGCTAAGTTAAATATAGCGCGTGTAGCGAAAACACGCAATAGCTAAGGTTGCTACAGCGCTTTCATAAACAGGCGCTACTGCTATTGCTTTCATTTTTCCATTTTCTTTAATTTTATTTTTCTTTTTTCTTTTCTTTTCCTTTTCTTAGTTGCAGCGCTGTCGCCTTAAAACGCGCTACTACTATTTGCTTAGCAGTAGCGCGGTGTGTAGACGGGCGCTACTACTACTATACCTAGCTTGTCTCCAACGGTGTGGCAGTTATAGTAGTAGCGCTTTTTATTTGGCCGCACTACTACTATATAAATAGTAGCGGGCTTGTTCTCCCCGCGTTATTGTTAGGTAGTAGTAGCGCCTTGTTTTAGCCAGCGCTACTGATAATCCTCTGTGCATAAGGTTTTCCCTAGTAGTCAATAAATTCTTGGCGTCTTCTGTGTGAGGCATGAATGTTAAAATTTTGACTCACATCCAAGGGTCAAAAGAGGTCTTGTAAACAGTGAGACTTCCATGCACCATTGACGTCAAAAAAATAAGCAACACGGTGTAGTCTGCAATCTCTCTTCAGCACGCTGGGGCGGAAGGATGGTCCTCACAGGATCCAAGTCTTCATGGAAATACCGTCATCAACTCTGTAAAATTATCCCTTCCTTGACTAGCGCCAGCCCGTTTTCTACCGCTATCCACACAGCAGACACATTGCCGGTAAACACTATATCCAACAAATTCCCACTGGGGTACTATTTTCCCTATCGCAATCAGGCACATAAGCCCGTCGGAGCATCAAGCAATCGCCAAACTTGTTTTGCTAGAAGTTCTTGGTTGAATGCACGCACACGATGTAAACAGATACCACCCTTTGACTTAGGCAGCATCATTTTGCGCCAATTCAACTAGGCCATCTTCCTTTGTACTTTCTTCACCATCTACTAGTGCTGAATATGCTCAAAACATGTTGGACTCGCTTGAGCCACCGACTTGATCAATATTTCCTTGTTCCCCGAAGACATCTCTCTCCCCCCTTAACTCGCTTCCAATACTTGAAATCTACACATTGCAGCTACACGATCAAATGCTTAACAAAATATGTGGCATATGGCCTAGCTTGTTACAGAAATGTTTTTGCCATTTGAATTGAAACAAATACCGATTAATGCAAAGGTCATCCCCAACAGCGGCAGGGAGCTAAGTGGAAGTTCTCACAGGCACGACCCGTGCACTTTTAATTACAGGTATGGGAACAACGGCATAAACACGGCCTTGGCGAGCCGGGGTGTACATGGTGAAGGCAGAACCTGATGGAACAGCCAAGAAGGCTGAACGAACATATGGGGTGCGGTTGCCAGTGTGCCTCTTTCTCGTCTTTGCAACGTCGAACATAGCTGGCTTGGCACCGATCATACCCGTGCTACCACTCGGTGTGGAGCGTTACCTCAATCGACTAAGCCGCAGTCTTTGAGACCAAAGATCGCACATGCAGAGCTATATATCTACTCTTTACTCAAATAGAACCCATCATCCAAGCACCTTCCCGTTTGCTGCAACTCCCCCGTGCTCCTCAAATAGATCCATGCTAGATTCAACATATATAGTATGACGAACTTTCTTAAAACATTAAGGTCACTAGACAAAATTTCATGGAATACAAGGCAATAAAAACTCACAAGTTTCTTCCTAAATATGAATACTATCTATGCTAACCTAACAAAAAGATATTGCGCCAACAAGCAACGGATCGATCAAAACCTAAATTACAAAGAAATCATGGAACATAGTCCCGATCTAGGAACTCCCTCAAAGGTTCTTCTAGTGCCTCTGTAACAGCTTCCCACCCAGCGGTCGTCGGGTAAGTCTCATCCCAGTAGAAATTCTTTTCAGGATTCTTGCATAGGTCGTAGAGGCGCTTCCCTGAAGGGCTAACCTGTCCACAGTACCCCAGCTCGGTGGAAGCCTCACAGCAAGGTGTCAGCTTGCGCTTGAAATTGTTTGACTGCTCCGACCCTTCACCTGCATACACACAGTTCCAACAGACGTTGAATAAAGTGCATACATGTGAAACCGGACTTAATTTGCATCATGCGCGTGCAGACATATAAAGTACGAGTACTTACCCGGGGCGTGATTAACGCTGTCAGTGAAGGCAGTGTAGAGGTCCAGTATGTGGGCATTATTCTTGTTCCCCATCAGGTGTTCTATATTGTTGTTGTGCACAGTTGCGGCATAGTTTGCCAGAAGGTCGCATGTCGTGTAGTTGTTCGCACTTGTCCGCAAAGGCGTGCAGCCAATGGGATGCATGTTGTTCACTAGTACCTTTCTCACACCTAGCCTCTGTAGCTTCCCCACGTTCTTCGCAATCTCAGTCGTCACGTTCCCAATATAACTATCAATCTGCATGCAAGAGATGTTACTTGGTAAGAAGCTGGGTATATAGTAATTGCATACTGGTTAGTGTTTGCAAGTTTGAGTCTGCTAACTACTACTCACATCATCGAAGCTACTCAAGAAGGCATTGTCGACGTTGGCACCAGTCATGTAGTCACCGCCGGAGATGGAGACGAGAGCGACGGAGCTCTGAAGCTGTTGTTTTGAGATGACCCCAGTATTAAGTAGCCTCGTGAAAGCATTAACCTGTGTGGCAAGGGTCGACACCTTCTTGTCCGGCACCTCGTAGACGCCAGCACCGCCGAAAGCAAAGGTCATGCCAGATGGGTCGCAAGATAGATGTGGCGTGAGCCTGTACGATGGAGGGGCTTCATTGAAGCACAAGATCCTTGCTGCAAGGGAAATAAATCAATAAATATGAAGGATTATTTTTAGTACAACACATATAAGATTGTAAGGGTCAGAACTAAATGATCTAGAGCCTTGATATGATGGATTATTTTGGATGGTCTTAGATATAAGGTTGTACGTGCTCAAAAATATTTTTTTCTATCTAGCATACCAGTATATATCTAGCTACGTACCGATGAAGTCAGATTGAATCCAATAGTTGGAAAGGCGTCCAGTTGGAACAGGAGTCGCAGATCCACGGGAGTTGAGATAGGAGCCATAGGGATAGCTTCATTGACGCCATGTGTCGGTCTTTGGGAGGTTGCCGTTGTCGACGAAGCCATCGCCGAAGACGAACATGCTGGACCATTGGTTCTTTCACCCCTGATCAGCCGAAGGTGTGCCTCGAGCCTCCACACGAGCCCCTGTAACGTAGATCAATCATGTCTTAGTGCATGCATGAAGAACATGACGTGGTCGAACTAACATGTATACTTGTAGATCGCGCTAGCAAGGAATATCTAAAAGCTAAAGCAAGGCAGTAATGAGTTTATGATGTGCATTACCACCCAATGCAAGGACGACGAGGAGAAGGCAGAAGACGGTCGGCATGAGCTTCGTGGTTACGAGGCCCCGGGAGGCGGCTATGGGGAGCTAGATGGTTGTGGCCCTGCATGAGCCTATAGCTATATTTATAGAAGATTTTTCTTGTCGGTAGGTAGGTACGTATTGCACATGGAGTCAGCAATCCCACGTACGTACGCTTGTAGCTATAGCCGCGGCCAGAATAAGAATGCATGCGTCAACGTGGAGACGAAGAAACGTCTTGGGAAACCAATAGATACAAGAATCGTGTGTAGCAAACTTTGAACGACAGGTAGATAGAATGGTGCGTCCTACCTGTACCTGTTAATTTGAAAGTCCTACAAGGCCACCTGGATTCTGGAATCCTTGTACAAAGTTCTACCCCTGCACCTCGATTCAGGAATCGGTTGGGCCGCAACCTGGAAGTCACACCGGAGGTGAGAGAGAGAGAGAGAGAGATCCTTACCATGCGTGATAAAATCATAGTTTTAAATAGCACTTAGCCTGTTAGCGGCGGACCCTTTCTAAACCTATAGCGTGCTATTGCACGCCATAGTGATGTTATAGCACGCTATTTCAAATGTTTGTTCGTGTGTTTGGATTAATGTTTTAAATAGCGGGCTATGTCAAATAGCAGCGGCCCTCCAAATCAGCTCCTATAGCCAGCTATTTCGAAAGTTTAGCGGGCTATAGCCCCGCTATAGCTGGGCTATAGCCGGCTACTAAAAAGTTTGGTTTGGACCAAAGACTCTTAGCACAGGACGTCGTCTAATCGCTATAGGGTGTGGGGTACACACACTAAGATACTTATAATTACTACAATCCCAAGTACAATATGACTGCTATATAAAAACATAGTGCATGCATTTTGCAATCGCTGCCGAGTTGGGCATTTTGGAGACCAAGCTACATGCATACCTTAAAATCCAAGCATGTAATGTGTATGTTTATAAAATTTCAGAATGAAATACTTGAATTGCGAGCTGCACAAATAAAACCATTGACATTCAGAATGAATACCTCGTTATATATATGCATGCATGTAGAAAATACGAAAAAAAACTGATGTCATCAAAGTTTTCATCAAAATTCAATATTCAAAATGCTTTATATCTCAAACCATCGGTCCAATTCAAAATTCATTTGAGAGGTACAGATACTCAAATAGTTATAATCAGTACGGTCTGACCAAGTTGTTCTGATCTGTATATTGAGAATAGTTGTTAAAAAGTATGCAAAATATTAAATAAAACCACCAGTTTATCTTGGCAAAAGTTATATTCAACAATTTTTTTAACTTTTGTGTACACGTGCATCATTACACTAATTTTGTTATTTTCATCTTTTGCGCTACAGTCAAATTGTTTGGGCAAGACAGTTGGCGAGTTGCTCAGGTTGTCATGCTCCAAATTTTTTAAGATAGTAGCTCGTTCGAATTAAGGTTTGGTGTTTTCTATGTTGTTATCTCGAGAATAGGAGTTCATTCACATGATTCTTGCTTGGTTTACAAAACAGAAAAATCATGCATTAATGTTTTACGAAAACACTAAGTTTAAGTTTTATTAGTTCTTTAGTTATATGCATTTTGTACAATATAGGGCCTATTATTTCATTTTTCCCTGGCCTGCAAATTTCAGGAGACGGGCCTAGTCCCACCCGACCACCTAGACTGGAGAATCAAACTTACCTAGAGTTGGGCTGGCACCCGCTCTGCCGTGCGCATTCATAACGCCGTGTTAGATGTGAGGTTCAAGGCCAGGGCAGGAGCCTTTCATCGTCCTTGCTGACGTGTGCTGCAAGTGCTCGTGTGTTCTAGCTAGCCTTGCTGTCCCCTGCGCCCAAGTATTTGGAGCAACAACATATCGTAGAGCACCTTTAGTTCCTTAACATCCATGTAAAATATTTTAAGATAAACGAATAATTTCTGTGAGTTGCACACACTCGAATACTTATTAGTACAACCCCAAATCCGAAATACAATATATGTGAACTCAATACAACACAAGATACATATGGACTAGGGGCAGCGTGCAAATTCGTCGAGAGTCAATTACAAACTGTTACATGTAACTGATTCATATATTCCTCTTAGTTCCCTACATAGCGACTTAATTACAATCAACTTATCAGAGAGTACAATACACATATACTAGTATTCATTGTTTTAGAGACAGAGTATGTCGATCGAAGATCAGACGGCTGTGATCTGTTCGATGCTTCGCCTAATTGAACTGCTACACACATCGTAGCTTGCCTGAGAAAAAACAAGATTGGTTTGAATAAGACAAAGTGTTTGACGTGTGCAGTATGTACATAAGTAGAACAATATATTGTTACCATCCATGAGTATGAAACTATATAGTTCACTTGTTTTTTGTTCCTTCAGACTTCGGTTTTCCGGCACCGTGAGACTCCTTATCATGCCCCCTTGGACTGTTGCTTGCTGATGACTACCCATTCCTATTGCTCGATGATGGGGCATGAGGTCTAGGTTGATCTGCATTCACGCAAGGTCACAGGGAGATGACCAAAGAAACTTTAGCAAACTCACATTTTGGACATGGGATGAAACCTAGATAAAAAATGCTGAGAAAAAAGCAGATGCCACGTAATGTACATATGTTCACTGCGGTCTAGTGTGTTATGCGTCGATTAGTACTCCTTCCGTCTATGTATACAAGGCCATTTAATCTTCTCTTTGTATAAGTCAAACTATCAAGTTCACAAGGAAAATATCTGACATGTACAGTACCTGATAGAGCAGATGCTGATATTTTTTACTAAACATGGTCAAACAAAAAACAGTTTGTTTGACTCGAGACAAGATTAAGTGGTCTTGTATACTCCCTTCGTTCCAAAATAGATGACTTAACTTTGTATTAACTTTAGTACATATGCATAACCGCTGGATTAAGCGATGCCAAGTTTGCATGTACTGACTTTCTGCACGCGGTCCAGAAAGTGGACAAAAATTATTGGAAGTGAATTAAAATTAATGCTCAGTTCTCTGAACACGATGTACAAACCACATATGAAATATATTTCTAGTCGCAATTGAGACTGGTCACATGTATGTGTTTTTTTAGAACATCACATGTATGTGTTGTGATCATCTCTTCCATAGATATATCTTTCAAACTATATTTATTAGTAGCTAGAAGAAAGGAACACAATGACTAATGAAGTTTACATTTCTTTTGCTCTAGCTAGTAAACGGCACGAAATGTACTACTCCCGCTGTGAACATGATATTCTGCAACAAAAGCTGGATCATGTGTAATTTCCTTGACCTTGTCATTCAACTCAGGACAAGTCTTTTGAGAGTTAATGTGGCGGGTCTTAGCTTTTTTCGATAAAGAGTGGCTTTATTGACTCAAAATATAGCATCAAGGCATACAATTATAATGAGCTACACCCGACCTTTGCATAACTAAGATGCACACAGCCAACACACACAAAGAAGGACGCTAGCAAAGGAACAAAAAGAAAAATTCCGAAGCGATAGAAAGAACGATTGACAATGTATAGTGACAACCATCATAGCTAGCTAGGTCCTACTATTCTGCACGAACAACTACTGGTATACATAGGGTATAACTTTCATGGCACAACTTTTCATTGTTTGACTTGCTGATGTATATGCGTACATACAGTATACTTTTCCTTAGTCGGCGCTTCAAGTTGGAGTGGGCAGATCATGCTAACACCGCAGTTCCGAGACAGGAAGACGGAGCGGCAAGCATGCGGCCGCCTCATCAGCTGGTACCCTTGTGGGCAATCGGCGAGGTCACACCGGTGCGGTAGTCTCTCCTCCGATCGGTTCCCTAGGACGACGCTGCAAGTTAATGTGTGTGGTGGTGCTATCTCGCTCGATCTGCCGACAAAAATGCTACACCTACGGAATTCTAGTACGGACTGATTTTACGGGCTGCTCTCTCACCAACCAACCCTCCTTGATTTTCGCTGGTGGGCCTCTCTTCCCTAATCTTCTCCAACCACAACTCTTCCGTAAGTCCGTAACAGAAATCCTATGAGAATACTTCCATTAGTCTAGCATTGCCCATCTGCGGATTGCGGCGTCCACTGATGGCTCTTGGTTATGGTTCATCTCTCTAAATATAGTTCCTACTGTCGGCAGCTCGTTCTGAAGAGGTTGTTGGATGCAGTCGAAAGGCTCCTTTGTGAAGTGTGGTCGCTCTCACACTGACTAGCTTGCCTTCGGCATTGAGATGTGATCTACGATAGCGGCTTGACAAAAAGGCATGGTTGTGCAGTGGCAACGGCGGAATTTCTAGCCAGGCACCTATAGTTGTTGGGATCACAGAGAAGTGGCGGCGACAACATACGATTGACCCGATTTGGTGGTGCTTCTTGAGAACATGTTCTCAAGCTTCATGGTGAAATCCCAAGGTCTCGCCCTAGTGGGTTATATCTAGAAATAATGATCTTGCGTCGTTACCGTATTTAAGTCGTTGACCGGATATGTTCGTACTTGCTCTTCTGGATGAAAACATAGAATCTGGCCTTTAATGGTTGGATCCAGTGACAATAGCCCTTGATCATTATTCCTTCTTGAAGGCATGGTTGTTGAACACTTGCTGGGCCACATCCTTACCCAACGGCTGTCACTACCACAAACGCACCCAGTCGGGCCTAGCCAGCATCCCAGCATAGCATGCACCTCCGCGCCCAATGCGCGCTCGCACCACTCTATTGAGAGTGCCACACAGCACTATCACGCCTGCATCACCAGGTGAGCCCTGATGCGCATGAAACGCCCTGCCGGGTCTTTGCGGCCCACCAGTGGAGGGGCAATGAGAGGACAGGAGGGAGAATGGCCTAGAGGCGTTCGTAGGGTGTTTTTTGGAAAATGATGTTAAACCCCTGGCCTCCGCATCAATCGATGCATACAATCATCTTTATTAATTATTCA
Source organism: Triticum aestivum (assembly GCF_018294505.1). NCBI lineage: Eukaryota > Viridiplantae > Streptophyta > Magnoliopsida > Poales > Poaceae > Triticum > Triticum aestivum. Next base: position 718,993,360 of record NC_057812.1, on the reverse strand, counting down.
ACAAAGGTCTAATAAGAACATATATACATCAAGCCACTGATACGTCTCCATCGTACCTACTTTGGCAAACATTTTTGCCCTTGTTTTGGACTCTAACTTGCATGATTTGAATGGAACTAACCCGGACTAACGCTGTTTTCAGCAGAATTGCCATGGTATTATTTTTATGTAGAAATAAAAGTTCTCAGAATGACCTGAAAATCAACGGAGAATTATTTTGGAATATATAAAAAATACTGGAAGGAAGATCCACGTCAGGGGGGCCTCCACCTGTCCACGAGGGTGGGAGGCGTGCCCTACCCCCCTGGGCGCGCGCTGCCTCGTGGGCCCCTGATGCTCCACCGACCTCAACCCTGACTCCATATATTCACTTTCGGGGAGAGAAAAACCAGGGAGAATGATTCATCGCGTTTTACGATACGGAGCCGCCGCCAAGCCCTAAACTCTCTCGGGGGGGCTAATCTGGAGTCGGTTTAGGGTTCCAGAGAGGGGAATCCGTCGCCTTCGTCATCATCAACCATCCTCCATCACCAATTTTATGATGCTCACCACCGTGCGTGAGTAATTCCATCGTAGGCTTGCTGGACGGTGATGGGTTGGATGAGATTTATCATGTAATTGAGTTAATTTTGTTAGGGTTTGATCCTTAGTATCCACTATGTTCTGAGATTGATGTTGCTATGACTTTGCTATGCTTAATGCTTGTCACTAGGGCCCGAGTGCCATGATTTCATATCTGAACATATTATGTTTTCATCAATATATGAGAGTTCTTGATCCTATCTTGCAAGTCTATAGTCACCTACTATGTGTTATGATCCGGCAACCCCGAAGTGACAATAATCGGGACCACTCCCGGTGATGACCGTAGTTAGAGGAGTCCATGTATTCACTATGTGTTAATGCTTTGTTCCGGTACACTATTAAAAGGAGGCCTCAATATCCCTTAGTTTCCAATAGGACCCCGCTGCCACGGGAGGGTAGGACAAAAGATGTCATGCAAGTTCTTTTCCATAAGCACGTATGACTATATTCGGAATACATTCGTACATTACATTGATGAATTGGAGCCAGTTCTATGTCACCTAGGTTATGACTGTTACATGATGAACCGCATCCGGCATAATTCTCTATCACCGATCCATTGCCTACGAGTTTTCCATATATTGTTCTTCGCTTATTTACTTTTCCGTTGCTATTGTTATCATCACTACAAAACACCAAAAATATTACTTTTGATACTGTTACCTTTTGCTACCATTACCACTACTATCATATTACTTCGCTACTAAATACTTTGCTGTAGATATTAAGTTTCCAGGTGTGGTTGAATTGACAACTCAGCTGCTAATACTTGAGAGTATTCTTTGGCTCCCCTTGTGTCGAATCACTAAATTTGGGTTGAATACTCTACCCTCGAAAACTGTTGTGATCCCCTATACTTGTAGGTTATCAAGACTATTTTCTGGCGCCGTTGCCGGGGAGCATAGCTCTATTCTTTGAGTCACTTGGGATTTATATCTGCTTATCTTTATGAAGAACTTGAAATATCCAAGAACCAAGATTTATCCCTCAACTACGATGGGAGGTAAGGAACTATCATCTAGCTCTGCACTTGATTCACCTTCTGTTTTGAGTAAGCTTGTGACACCTAGACCTGCTTCTGCTATTAATTCTGATATGTCGCCTATTATTGATGATGCCACTTCTGCTATGCATGATACTTATGATGAAACTACTTCTATTCTTGATACTACTTTGCCACTTGGTGAATTTCTTGATGAACAACTTGCTAGGGCTAGAGAGAATGAAATTATTGAAACTGATAATATTGATGAAAGTGATGATGAAGATTCTCCCCCTAGATATGAATTACCTGTTGTGCCTGAGGGCTATGTTATGGATGAAGAAACTGCTAGAGATTTTCTTTCTTGCAAGGATAGGAGTGATCTTAAGAAATTATTAGCTAAGCTGAAACAAAAAAAAGTCTGAATGCTAGAATGAAATATGATCCTGCTTATACTACTTCACCTATCTTTGCTGCTGATAAGGATTATGATTTCTCTGTTGATCCAGAGATAATTACTTTAGTTGAATCTGATCCTTTCTATGGGTATGAATCTAAAACTGTTGTGGAACATCTTACTAAATTAAATGATATAGCCACCCTGTTCACTAATGAAGAGAAAACTCGCTACTATTATATCCTTAAATTATTTCCATTCTCATTAAAGGGTGATGCTAAGATATGGTTTAATTCTCTTGATCCTGGTTGTGTGCGTAGTCCCCAAGATATGATTTATTACTTCTCTGCTAAATATTTCCTCGCTCAGAAGAAACAAGTTGCTTTAAGGGAAATATATAATTTTATGCAAATTGAAGAAGAGAGTCTCCCACAAGCTTGGGGGAGGCTTCTCCAATTACTTAATGCTTTGCCTGATCATCCTCTTAAGAAAAATGAAATACTTGATATCTTTTATAATGTCCTAACTGGTGCTTTCAGAAACCACCTGGATAGTTGTGATGGTTGTGTTTTCAGGGAAAGAACACCAGTTGAAGCTGAAATTCTATTGAATGATATGTTGACCAATGAAAATAATTGGACACTTCCTGATCCAATTCCTGATCAAATTCCTGAACCAACTCCTAAGCCAACTCCGAAGAAAAGGGGTATTCTATTTCTCAGCCCTGAAGATATGCAAGAGGCAAAGAAATCTATAAAAGAAAAAGGTATTAAAGCTGAAGATGTTAAGAATTTACCTCCTATTGAAGAAATACATGGTCTTAATATACCGCATGTTGAAGAAGTACATGATCTTGATAACCCGACACAGGTAGTAAAGGTAAATTCTCTCTATAGATATGATAAAGCTGAAATCTCATTTACTAAGTTTGCTAGCCCATGCTTGGATGAGTTTGATGACTTTATGGTTAAATAAGAAAACTTCAATGCTTACTTTGGTAGAGAATTAAAACGCAATGCTGATATGCTTGAACACTTGGGTGATTATATGGCTAATATTAAAGGTGAACTAAAACTTATTAGTAAACATGCTTATATGGTTACCACTCAAGTAGAACAAGTACTTAAAGCTCAGAATGATTTGCTCAATGAATTGAATGGTAAGAAGAATGATAATGTTGTTAGAGTTATGACTAGAGGTGCTAAAATGACTTAGGAACCTTTGTATCCTGAAGGCCATCCTAAGAGAATTGAGCAAGATTGTCAGAGAACTAATGTTGATGCACTTAGTCCTTCTAAGAGGAATAAGAAGAAAAATGATAGGACTTTGCATGCTTCTAGTGAACCTGTTGTAGACACACCTGAGAATCCCAATGATATCTCTATCTCTGATGCTGAAACACAATCTGGTAATGAGCATGAACCTAGTGATAATATTAATAATGATGTTCATGCTGATACTCATCCTAGTAATGATAATGAAGTAGAGATTGAACCTGCTGTTGATCTTGATAACCCACAATCAAAGAATCAACGTTATGATAAGAGAGACTTTGTTGCTAGGAAGCACAGTAAAGAAAGAGAACCATGGGTTCAGAAAACCATGCCTTTTCCTTCTAAACCATCCAAGAAAAAGGATGATGAGGATTTTGAGCACTTTGCTGAAATGATTAGACCTATCTTCTTGCGTATGCATTTGACTGATATGCTTAAAATGAATCCTTATGCTAAATATATGAAAGATATTGTTACTAATAAAAGAAAGATACCGGAAGCTGAAATTTCCATCATGCTTGCTAATTATACTTTTAAGGGTGGAATACCTAAGAAACTAGGAGATCTCGGAGTACCAACTATACCATGCTCCATTAAAAGAAACTATGTTAAAACTGCTTTATGTGATCTTGGAGCCAGCTTTAGTGTTATGCCTCTCTCTTTATATCGTAGACTTGATTTGAATATGTTAACACCTACCGAAATATCTTTGTAAATGGCTGATAAATCAACTACTATACCTGTCGGTATTTGTGAGGGTGTGCCTGTTCTGGTTGCAAATGATACTATTTATCGGACTTTGTTATTCTTGATATTCCCGAGGACGATAGTATGTCTATTATTCTTGGAAGACCCCTTTTGAATACTGCAGAGGCTATTATTGATTACACCAAAGGCAATGTCACTTTTCATGTTAATGGTAATGAGCATACGACACACTTTCCAAGGAAACAACCTCAAGTCCACAGTATCAATTCTATTGGAAAATTTTCAACAATTATTGTTGGAGGTTTTGAATTTCCTCTTCCTACTATCAAGAAGGAATATGATATTCTTATTGTTGGGGACATGCATATCCCCGTTGAGGTAACCTATTGTTATTCGAAAATTCTCTGGTTCCATGTTATTCGGAATGAGTTTGTTAACAAGACCTGATCAACCTTGTTAGTGGATTCCTTTTGATGAGCATGAGATGGATGAATTTAGAAAACACAACTCTTTGTACCCTCTTTTTATTGTCTGTTATTTATATGAAATAAAGTAAAAATAGTATATTTTGTCTGTTTTCTGAATTATCCGTGCACTAAAAAATACTCTGGAAATAAAAGTTTTCCAAATGCCCTCAAATTTAAATATGAATTTTTCCGGAATATTTGAGAATATCTGGCACTCAGAACATAGCTGGGGGAGCAATCACCTAGCCACGAGGGACCAGGGTGTGCCCTACCCCCTGCCTCGTGGGCCCATGGTGGCTCCCATCGACTTATTCCAGCTACCACACACTGCTTCGTCCTCCCACAAACATCACTAACCAGCTCAAACCCGAGTCCAAGCTCCTTGCTCAAAGCTCCATTCAAAAAACTGCTTTGGGGGATTGTTCCTTGGTATGTGACTCCTCCAATGGTCCAATTAGTTTTTGTTCTAGTGCTTTATTCATTGCATATTTTTGCTGCTTAGGTGGCCCTGCTCTTGAGCTTGCATGTCAAATTTATATGGTCAAAAGTAGTTTTTATGCATGATATTGCCTCTAGGCACTTGTAGGAGTAGTTGCTACCAATTTTGTTGAGTTTGGTTCACTTTTATTTTGAAGTTACTTAAAATTTCAGAAATTTTCAGAAAAAGATGAAGAGATTTTTGAGGGGCTCATCGAGCGGAAGCTCAAAGGATAAACAAAGTGAGGAGGATAAGAGACCCAATATAATCTTCCTCGCACCGCGGAGGTTCGGCCATTCCTTGTGATGATTTCTTGAGAGCAGTCGGGATTGATGATGATTTCTATGAATTGGCTGAGAATGTAGGCCTCACCGCCTTTCTCCACGACCAACGCGAACAGTATCTCTTACTCACCAATATCTTTGTGCAAAACTTTCATTTCCATGCTAGGAGCTCACCACCTACGGTGGAATTTTATTTATATGATGAGCATAAGGAGATGTCACTTCATGATTTTTGTCGGGTTTGTTTGATCCCTTTCGATGGCTGCGTAGAGGAACCACATCGTGATGATGTGGATGGGTTTATTGATACCATTACTGTAGGGGAAACGAGGAAGGTTTCTGACGCACAAATTACTAGCATACACTTTCCTGTTCTACGTTACTTTGCTATATTTGCTAGTAGATGCTTAATTGGGCACGGAAACTGTGGAAACCTGAGTGTCCCTGATATTGTTATTTTGTGCCATGCCTTATTCCGTGATGACACATTTAGTATGGGCGCTATTGTTGCAAAGCGGTTAAATCTTAACCGTACTAAGGGCCGTGTCCTTTGAGGCATCTTCGCCTCGCGCCTCGTTGCACAGTTTAACATACCTATTAGGCATTATGAGAAGGAAGAGAAGTTGCTGCCTCCTATTTATCTAGATTATAAGAGTATGGTAGCACATGATTTATTGTTAAGAATAGGGAAAAGGCGCTTAAGTACAAATTAATATTTGGTAAAAACCATCCTTAGACTATTACCTTGCCTGCTCCTTCCTTGTTTGATTTGTCTGCAGGAAAGTATCTTGTTCCGTTGGAGGCCATTCACGCCTACCAGAACCCTACATCAGCTACAGAGCCAGAGCCGGAACCACAATTTGATCCTCCACGACAGTCTGATTACCAGTGGGATCCGGAGGTGATTGCCAACCAGTGGTATTCCGAGGCTTCTTCATAGTACTGAAGGAAATATGCCCTAGAGGCAATAATAAAGTTATTATTTATTTCCTTATATCATGATAAATGTTTATTATTCATGCTAGAATTGTATTAACCGGAAACATAATACATGTGTGAATACATAGACAAACAGAGTGTCACTAGTATGCCTCTACTTGACTAGCTCGTTGATCAAAGATGGTTATGTTTCCTAACCATAGACATGAGTTGTCATTTGATTAACGGGATCACATCATTAGGAGAATGATGTGATTGACTTCACCCATTCCGTTAGCATAGCCCTTGATCGTTTAGTTTGTTGCTATTGCTTTCTTCATGACTTATACATGTTCCTATCACTATGAGATTATGCAACTCCCGCTTACCGGAGGAACACTTTGTGTGCTACCAAACGTCACAACGTAACTGGGTGATTATAAAGGTGCTCTACAGGTGTCCCCGAAGGTACTTGTTGGGTTGGCATATTTCGAGATTAGGATTTGTCACTCTGATTGTCGGAGAGGTATCTCTGGGCCCTCTCGGTAATGCACATCACTTAAGACTTGTAAGCATTGCAACTAATGAGTTAGTTGCGGGATGATGTATTACGGAACGAGTAAAGAGACTTGCCGGTAACGAGATTGAACTAGGTATTGAGATACCAACGATCGAATCTCGGGCAAGTAACATACCAATGACAAAGGGAACAACGTATGTTGTTATGCGGTCTGACCGATAAAGATCTTCATAGAATATGTGGGAACCAATATGAGCATCCAGGTTCCGCTATTGGTTATTGACCGGAGACGTGTCTCGCTCATGTCTACATAGTTCTCGAACCCGTAGGGTACGCACGCTTAAAGTTCGATGACAGTTATATTATGAGTTTATTTGTTTTGATGTACCGAAGGAGTTCGGAGTCCCGGATGTGATCGGGGACATGACGAGGAGTATCGAAATGGTCGAGACATAAAGATCGATATATTGGACGACTATATTCGGACATCGGAAAGGTTCCGAGTGATTCAGGTATTTTCGGGAGTACCGGGGAGTTACGGGAATTCGTATTGGGCCTTAATGGGCCATATGGAAAAGGAGAGAAAGGCCTCAAAGGGTGGCCGCACCCCTCCCCATGGGCTGGTCCGAATTGGACTAGGGAGGGGGGGCGCCCCCTTCCTTCGTTCTCCTTTTCCCTTCCCTTTCCTTCTCTCCTACACCTACTACTTGGAAGGGATCCTAGTTCTACTAGGAAAGGGGGAATCCTACTCCCGATGGGAGTAGGACTCCCCTAGGGCACACCATAGAGAGGGCCGGCCCCTCCCCTCCTCCTCTCCTTTATATACGTGGCCAGGGGCACCCCATAGACACAACAATTGATCCCTTGGATCTCTTAGCCGTGTGCGGTGCCCCTCTCCACCATAATCCACCTCGGTCATATTGTAGCGGTGCTTAGGCGAAGCACTGCATCGGTAGAACATCATCATAGTCACCACGCCGTCGTGCTGACTGAACTCTCCCTCAAAGCTCCGCTGGATCGGAGTTCGAGGGACGTCATCGAGTTGAACGTGTGCAGAACTCGGAGGTGCTGTGCGTTCGGTACTTGATCAGTCGGATCGTGAAGACGTATGACTACATCAACCGTGTTGTTATAACGCTTCCGCTTTCGGTCTACGAGTGTACATGGACAACACTCTCCCCTCTCGTTGTTATGCATCACCATGATCTTGCGTGTGCGTAGGAAATTTTTGAAATTACTATGTTCCCCAAAAGTGGCATCCGAGCCTGGTTTTATGCGGTGATGTAATATGCACGAGTAGAACACAAGTGAGTTGTGGGCGATATAAGGCATACTGCTTACCAACATGTCACACTTTGGTTCGGCGGTATTGTTGGATGAAGCGGCCCGGACCGACATTACGCGTACGCTTACGCGAGACTGATTTTACCGCCGTGCTATGCACATAGGTGACTAGTACTTAGTTAAGTAGGATCAACTGCCCCGCCATTCTTGCTGCATTAAACCATAGGTGGCAATAGAGCCAAGTGATGAGGCCCAACTTAGAATTCTCCTTAGCATCGATAAACCCTAGATGATAAACCCAACATAGGTGGCAATAGAGCCAAGTGATTAGTGCCAAGTGATTAGGCCCAACCTAGGGTGCCTCGGCATCGATAAACCCTAAATGATGAAAACTAAACTTGGCTTCTATAGGGTGCCTCGGTGTCGATGAGAACCTAAATGATGTACGCTTAGGCTTTTAGGGTGCCTCGGCGTCGACAAACCCTAAATGATAAAAGCTTAGCTTTTAGGATGCCTCGGTGTCGACAAACCCTAAATGATGAGACCATGATCTTGTTCCTTGACAATAACCAACTTTTTGATCAAACTTTTTTCCTATTTAGAGCGAAACATGGCCAACAACGATGAGGTCGGCGGTTCGGGCGGCAAGCAATTCTGGGAGCTGTCCCAGGACTTGGAGGAAGAACCTCACCGCTATGAGGACATCGCGGAAGACACCGATCCTGACTACACAACCCCTAGTGGCATCGGGGATGACACCACTGATGATGGCGCCGCGGATGCCACCACTGATGATGGCGGTGCACGCACAGATGGCAGCCAACCGAAGAGGCAACGGAAGGACCGGCGCCCGAACGTGCTCGGCACCGTCAGGGAGGAATTTACTGAAGTGAACTCCGACGGGCATCCGACGGCGCCCGAACACATAGTCAAGGGGTACTCGATTCAGCTTGGGTGCATTCTCCGGAGCACCGCCTCGATCAACACCGAGAACCTAAGGCATAAGGACCGAGGGAATTTGCGCAGCCTCCTCTCCACGAAGCTGCACGAACGATACAAGTTCCCCGCTGAGTTTGCAAACACACGCCTCTCGGGTAATAAAGTAAATGGTGCCGCCCTCATGACGATGAGCACGGCCCTGTCTACTTGGAAAAGCACGGTGAAGGCAATGATTGACAACGGTGATAGTTATGAGAAGATCAAGGCGAAATATTCTTTGATTAGCGAAGATGACTACAAGGAGTTCATGATCAAGTGCAAGAGCCCCACAACCTCCGAATCAAGTCAGTGGGGGAAAGAAATGCGGCAGTTGAACATAGGGGTCCACCAACTCAGTCCCGGCGGTTACAGAGTGGCGGAGCCTGTATGGGACAAGGAGGACGCGGAGCGTGCTGAGCAAGGCCTACCTCCCCGCTTCGAGAAATACAGTGACAAGCAGACCAGGAACTTTCTCAGGGCCCGGAACAAGGAGGACCCGGTAACAAAGGAGCTTACCACGGATCCGAAGACCAAGGAGCTTGAGCTTGTTCTGGTAAGGAATACACCCCCGCGTAATTAGCTCCATATGGTTGCATTCTAATTAATCCCCAATATTTCTAAATGGTTCATGTTCCTTCCGCAGGACAAAGAAAGCAGTAGCGCGGGTCGTCTCAGAGCTCCCCTTTCGACACCCCTTTGAATAGGGCGTTGAACGTAATGAAAAACAGGGATAAGCTCAATAAGGCGACGTCAGCTGGTCGTGTGGCCGGCAAAGGCTTGTCCACAAAATGGTCATCATACTATGCCGCTGGTGGGCGAAAGGAGAAAAAGACCAGCTCAGAAAGCCAGACGCGCGAAGTTGAAGCACTCAAGGCGCAAGTGGCACGGATTCCGGAGATGGTCCAAGAGCAAGTGCAACAACAACTGGGATCGACGATCACCGGCATTATGCCTACATTGATTCATGGGATAACGACGTGGATTGCGGGTGGCCAACAGGGGCCGCCCCCGATTCCCAGCTTCACGGCCAGCAACTCGCACAACGTGCAGGCGGCGCCATTGGTGTCTCTGGCGGCGGTATTATTGGTGTCTACGGTCACGGCGCCATTGGTGTCTCCGGCGGCGGCGGTATTGGTGTCTCCGACACCGGCATTGGAGCTTAATGCACCCGGGTGTACGCCGGCCGGCACCTCGCCAGCAAGCGGCCCCTCCGTCAGTTGCACGCCCGCCGTTGGCGGTGCCTCGACATTAGCCGAGCTCGACGGCATCACGGTAACTAAGCCTCTCGGCCGAGGACTTCATCTCCTTGCCTTTGACTGGGCATCCTGACGCCCTACATGTTTTCGCAGGGTGCCGCCGACGTTCCTTGCACTCTCCTGCACTTCGTGGGAGGCGAGCTGGTCGATGTCGCCAAGGGCAGAATCGTTCAATCGGGCAACCCCGTGTTCCACGGTAATCCGATGCCACCCACAATGTATAGGGTTGAAGTGGTTCGGGTGCTGCCAGGCTGCGACGAGCTGTTACCTCCGATTCGACCCGCTAGGGCCGACGAAGAAGATGAGATGACCCTCAGCGCCTGCGTAAGCTGGCCCCTGCTTTGGCCGAAGAGCCAGATTCGTTTGGGGGCGGGGGACACCACCCCACAGACAAGACCGCCAGTCGTGCCGGCGCCAAGCCATGGCAAGAACGCCGCAACGCTACCGGACATGCCGGACATCCCTATGGCACAGGATCCGGACATGCATATGGCATAGGATCCGGACACGACGACAACGACGATGGTACATTTACCAACGTCGATAAGTACTTTGCCGAACATGGGTACGGTAACGAGTTCTGCGGGCATCCTTCTCAAGAACCCAAACAAGACGACCGCGATCTAGCTGGTACGGCGGAGAAATCCAATTGCAACAGGCGTCGTCTGGCGTTCAGTTCTCAAGAGACGCCTCCAGCTGCCGCCTTCGCCAAGCCTCAGATAGTGGAGGTGCCAAATATTATCAGCCCCAACACGCTCAAGAAGGCGGTCTGTGAGCAGAACTCGGTCCCATTACAGCAGATCAAGAAGAAGGGCCGGAAACGGCAGACTAAAAAGGGCGCCGGTGCGAGCCAGCCGGCACCGAGTACGATCCGTGCTCAGGACAGGCCACCTTCACCTAAGGATATCTCGAGGAGGGTGCATGTGGCAGGTAGGGCGATACTACCGACAAATATGCTCAGTGCTGCAACCGGTGCTATGCGGAGTCTGCACGACAGTGTTCTTTCTTTGGAGAAGCGGCGTCTCAGAGAGAATGATGTGGCATACCCGGTTTTCATGGCCAAGGTGCCAGAGGGCAAGGGCTTTATGGATGGCGACATCGGGGGTACGATTGTCCTGCGGTTTGATGACATCTTTGCTATGTTTAACCTTCACCCGCTGCAGTACACCTTCGTTCGGCTGTTTTTGCTGAGTATGGAGATACGGATCATTAGAGACAAGACCCCAGACATCGTGATCGTCGACCCCTTCTACATGCGTGCCAAGCTCTTGAGCAGCACTGGGGACCGCCAAGTCGCAAGTTCACACCTCGAAGACGTCATTCTGGCAAACCCAGATAAGGATAACTTCCTTGTGGCTTACTTTCCCGAGTAAGTCATCCGTTAACCGCCCCGTAACATATGATTTCTTAGATTTCGATCGTTCTTTTTTTTCTAACATTTCGTGTTCTGTGTAGTGACACACATTGCACACTCATCCTCTTAAGCCCAAAATATTCCATGGCCACGTATTTCGACCCGAACTGTAACTCCAAGGTAGACTACACAAATATCAAGAAAGTTCTTGATGATGTTCTCCCTGGCTACGCCAAATCTGGAGGCACCTTCACCAGGGCAGTTCGTAAGTACGGCAAGCACGTGTTCGCCCACAATACGACGTTTTGCTGCGTCAAGCAGCCGCCTGGCGGTCAGAAGGATGCCTACTATGCCCTCCATCACATGCGGGCGATCGTAAGGGACCATCATCACCTTCTGCTACCAAATAATCTCAAAGATTGGGCCGCGAGCTTGTCGGCAATCCAGGACGCGGACATCAGACAAGAATTCTTTCGCATCCAGTCGGAGTTTGCAGACATCATCCATCAAGATGTCCTTCATACCTCGTGGAAGTTCTTCCTCAGATATCAACCGTCCAACATTGAGATAGACGGAATGCTACAAATGCAGGCTGACAACGCCCGCGATTTCATGACCATCACGACAGACGGCGGCTTCATCCACGCTCCTGTCCATGAGTCGAGTCGGAAGTAGTGATGTGTAGTTTTGAAACATTGATTGGCTCATGTTGTAATTAAACATTAAAGAATTGTATGTCTCTTTGGTTTGGACAGTCGTTCAACTTAGATGTAATCGATGCTATTTATTAGTAGGACCATGAATCGTGCTATTAATGTCTTGCTTTTCTCTTCCGATCCTTTTGTTGCATACTTATATATTGCTTATGTATGTATTGTTTGTTGTTTGGCTTGTGCATAGAGATGTCGTCCTATGTCGTGTACAAGGGTAAGGTTTCCGGAGTCTACGACGACTGGAAGGAGTGTCGGAGACAGGTTCACCATTTCAGCGGTAACAATTACAAAGGGTACACCACTAGGGCGGAGGCGTAATCTAGATACGCCCGCTATCTAGCGGGAGAGAGGAGGGGGCGTTGGAGGAACCGGATGAAGACCAGTTTCATCGCGATGATGCTCATCGCGATGACCGCAGCTCTCTTCTATGTGATGGTAGTTTAGATGATCGATATCGACTTGTAATGTGAAGACAAACTCGATACTCGCGGTCTCGAGACTTGTAATGTTTTATCTTTGTTCGGTCTTTTGAATTCGAAGACTAATATGATGAATTGTATTCGGAGACTAATCTTCTATTGTATTCAATGAATCTGCTGTTGCTGTGTGCTACTGTCTATATTCTTTCAAATAATATATTTTGTAACCTATGCAAAAATCAGAAAAATAAAAAAACCTAATATTCATACTAATGGCGCATCACTACAGAGTGCGCCATTAGTATGCCAAAGTATACTAATGGCGCATCACCAAACAGTGTGCCATTAGTATGCCAAGTATACTAATGGCGCATCCATCCGCAGTGCGCCATTAGTGTGCCAAAGCACATGGTTAAATATGGCCCCTGGGAGGCATACTAATGGCGCATGGTGTTATATACTAATGGCGCACTGGGTGGTGCGCCATATACTAATGGCGCACTAGTGGTGCGCCATTAGTAATAAATACTAGTGGCATGATACTAATGGCGCACCAGTGATGCGCCATTAGTAGGCAAAACTGGTGCGGCATTAGTAGGCCTTTTCCTAGTAGTGGGGTGTCAGTTTCTCAAAGTTTAGTTGAACCGAGTGTGGCTACGTCCGGTCCTTGAGAAGGTTAAAACAACACCAACTTGACAAACTATCGTTGTGGTTTTTGATGCGTAGGTAAGAACGGTTCTTGCTAAGCCTATAGCAGCCACGTAAAACTTCCAACAACAAAGTAGAGGACGTCTAACTTGTTTTTGCAGGGCATGTTGTGATGTGATATGGTCAGGAAGTGATGAGATATAAGTTGTTGTATGAGATGATCATGTTTTGTTGAAGTTATCGGCAACTGGCAAAAGCCTTATGGTTATCTCTCTATTGCATAAGATGCAAGCGCCAAATAATTGCTTCACTTTATCGCTATGCGATAGTAATAGTTGCAAGAGCAATTGTTGGCGAGACGACCATGTGACGACACATTGATATAGATCAAGATGATGGAGATCATGGTGTCATGCCGGTGACGATGGAGATCATGATGATGCTTTGGAGATGGAGATCAAAGGCACAAGATGATGATGGCCATATCATGTCACATATTATGATTGCATGTGATGTTTATCTTTTATACATCTTATTTTGCTTAGTTCGACGGTAGCTTTATAAGATGATCTCTCACTAATTATCAAGGTACAAGTGTTCTCCCTGAGTATGCACCGTTGCGAAAGTTCTTCGTGCTGAGACACCACGTGATGATCGGGTGTGATAGGCTCTATGTTCAAATACAACGGGTGCAAAATAGTTGCACACGCGGAATACTCAGGTTAAACTTAACGAGCCTAGCATATAACAGATATGGCCTCGGAACACGGAGACCAAAAGGTCGAGCATGAATCATATAGTAGATATGATCAACATAGTGATGTTCACCATTGAAACTACTCCATCTCACGTGATGATCGGACATGGTTTAGTTGATTTGGATCACGCGATCACTTAGAGGATTAGAGGGATGTCTTTCTAAGTGGGAGTTCTTAAGTAATATGATTAATTGAACTTAAATTTATCATGAACTTAGTCCTGGTAGTATTAGCGTATCTATGTCGTAGATCAATAGCTCGCGTTTAACTCCCCTGTTTTATTTTTGATATGTTCCTAGAGAAAAGTAAGTTGAAAGATGTTAGTAGCAATGATGCGGATTGGATCCGTGATATGAGGATTTTCCTCATTGTTGCACAGAAGAATTATGTCTTTAATGCACCGCTAGGTGACAGACCTATTGCAGGAGCAGAGGCAAACGTTATAAACGTTTGGCTAGCTCAATATGATGACTACTTGATAGTTTAGTGCACCATGCTTAACGGCTTAGAATCGGGACTTCAAAGTCGTTTTGAATGTCACGGACCATATGAGATGTTCCAGGAGTTGAAGTTAATATTTCAAGCAAATACCCGAGTTGAGAGATATGAAGTCTCCAACAAGTTCTATAGCTAAAAAGATGGAGGAGAATAGCTCAAGCAGTGAGCATGTGCTCAGATTGTCTGGGTACTACAATCGCTTGAATCAAGTGGGAGTTAATCTTCCAGATAAGATAGTGATTGACATAATTCTCTAGTCACTATCACCAAGTGAGTAGAACTTCGTGATGAACTATGATATGCAAGGGATAACGGAAATGATTCCCAAGCTCTTCGTAATGCTGAAATCAACGAAGGTAGAAATCAAGAAAAATATCAAGTGTTGATGGTAGACAAGACCACTAGTTTCAAGAAAAGGGCAAAGAGAAGAAGGGGAACTTCAAGAAGAACGGCAAGCAAGTTGCTGCTCAAGTGAAGAACCCCAAGTCTGGTCCTAAGCCTGAAACTAAGTGCTTCTACCTCAAAGGGACTGGTCACTGGAAGCGGAACTGCCCCAAGTATTTGGCGGATAAGAAGGATGGCAAAGTGAACAAAGGTATATTTGATATACGGATTATTGATGTGTATTTTACTAATGTTCATAACAACCCCTCGGTATTTGATACTGGTTCAGTTGCTAAGAGTAGTAACTCCAAACGGGAGTTGCAGAATGAACAGAGACTCGTTAAGGGTGAAGTGACGTTGTTTGTTGGAAGTGGTTCGAAGATTGATATGATCATCATCACACACTCCCTATACTTTCGGGATTAGTGTTGAACCTAAATAATTGTTATTTGGTGTTTGCGTTGAGCATGACTATGATTTGATCATGTTTATTGCAGTACGGTTATTCATTGAAGTAAGAGAATAAATTGTTGTTCTGTTTACATGAATAAAACCTTATATGGTTACACACCCAATGAAAATGGTTCGTTGGATCTCGATCGTAGTGATACACATATTCATAATATTGAAACCAAAAGATGCAAAGCTAATAATGATAGTGCAACTTATTTGTGGCACTGCCGTTTAGGTCATATTGGTGTAAAGTGCATGAAGAAACTCCATGCTGATGGACTTTTGGAATCACTTGATTATGAATCAGTTGATGCTTGCGAACCATGCCTCATGGGCAAGATGACTAAGACTCCATTCTCCGGAACAATGAAGCAATCAACAGATTTGTTGGAAATCATGCATATTGATGTATGTGGTCCGATGAATATTGAAGCTCGCGGCAGGTATCATTATTTTCTGATCTTCACGGATGATTTGAGCAGATATGAGTATATCTACTTGATGAAACACAAGTCTAAAACATTTGAGAAGTTCAAAGAATTTCAGAGTGAAGTGGAGAATCATCGTAACAAAATAAAAGTTTCTACGATATGATCGCAGAAGTAAAATATTTGAGTTACGAGTTTGGCCTTCAGTTAAAACAATGTGAAATAGTTTCACTACTCACGCCACCTGGAACACCATAGTGTAATGGTGTGTTCGAACGTCATAACCGTACTTTATTAGATATGGTGCGATCTATGATGTCTCTTACCAATCTACCATTATCGTTTTGGGGTTTTAGAGATAGCTGCATTCACGTTAAATAGGGCACCATCTAAATCCGTTGAGATGACACCGTATGAACCATGGTTTGGCAAGAAACCTAAGCTATCGTTTCTTAAAGTTTGAGGTTGCAATTCTTATGTGAAAAAGTTTCAACCTGATAAGCTCAAACCCAAATCGGAGAAGTGCGTCTTCATAGGATACCCAAAAGAAAATGTTGGCTACACCTTCTATCACAGATCTGAAGGCAAGATATTCGTTGCTGAGAATGGATCCTTTCTAGAGAAGGAGTTTCTCTCGAAAGAAGTGAGTGGGAGGAAAGTAGAACTTGATGAGGTAACTGTACCTGCTCCCTTATTAGAAAGCAGTTCATCACAGAAATCTGTTCCTGTGACTACTACACTAATTAGTGAGAAAGCTAATGATGATGATCATGTAACTTCAGATCAAGTTACTACCGAATCTCATAGGTAAACTAGAGTGATATCCGCACCAGAGTTGTACGGTAATCCTGTTCTAGAGGTCATGTTACTTGACCATGACGAGCCTACGAACTATGAGGAAGCGATGATGAGCCCAGATTCTGCGAAATAGCTTGAGGCCATGAAATATGAGATGAGATCCATGTATGAGAACAAAGTATGGACTTTGATTGACTTGCCCAATGATCGGCGAGCCATTGAGATTAAATGGATCTTCAAGAGGAAGACGGACGCTGATAGTAGTGTTACTATCTACAAAGCTAGAATTGTCGCAAAAAGGTTTTCGACAAGTTCAAGGTGTTGACTACGATGAGAGTTTCTCACTCGTATCTATGCTTAAGTCTGTCCGAATCATGTTAGCAATTGCCGCATTTTATGAAATTTGGCAAATGGATAAACAAAACCATTCCTTAATGGATTTATTAAACAAGAGTTGTATATGATGCAACCAGAAGGTTTTTTCAATCTTAAAGGTACTAACAAAATATGCAAGCATCTCAGTGTTGGAATATACGCTTTGATAAGTTGATCAAAGCATATAGTTTTATACAGACTTGCGGTGAAACCTGTATTTACAAGAAAGTGAGTGGGAGCACTACAGCATTTCTGATAAGTATATATGAATGACATATTGTTGATCGGAGATAATGTAGAATTATTCTGCAAAGCATAAAGGAATGTTTGAAAGGAGTTTTTCAAAGAAAGACCTCGGTGAAGCTGCTTACATATTGAGCATCAAGATCTATAGAGATAGATCAAGATAGTTGATAAGTTTTTCAATGAGTACATACCTTGACAAGATTTTGAAGTAGTTCAAAATGGAACAGTCAAAGAAGGAGTTCTTGCCTGTGTTACAAGGTGTGAAGTTGAGTAAGACTCAAAACCCGACCACGACAGAAGATAGAGAGAGAATGAAAGTCATTTCCTATGCCTTAGCCATAGGTTCTATAAAGTATGCCATACTATGTACCAGACCTATTGTATACCCTGCCCTGAGTTTGGCAAGGGAGTACAATAGTGATCTAGGAGTAGATCACTGGACATTGGTCAAAATTATCCTTAGTGGAATAAGGATATGTTTCTCGATTATGAAGGTGACAAAAGGTTCATTGTAAAGGGTTAAGTTGATGCAAGGTTTGACACTGATCCAGATGACTCAAAGTCTCAATCTGGATACATATTTAAAAGTGGGAGCAATTAGCTAGAGTTGCTCTGTGTAGAGCATTGTTGACATAGAAATTTGCAAAATACATACGGATCTGAATGTAGCAGACCCGTTGACTAAACTTCCCTCACAAGCAAAACATGATCACACCTTAGTACTCTTTGGGTATTAATCAGATAGCGATGTGAACTAGATTATTGACTCTAGTAAACCCTTTGGGTGTTGGTCACATGACGATGTGAACTATGGGTGTTAATCACATGGTGATGTGAACTATTGATGTTAAATCACATGACGATGTGAACTAGATTATTGACTCTAGTGCAAGTGGGAGACTGAAGGAAATATGCCCTAGAGGCAATAATAAAGTTATTATTTATTTCCTTATATCATGATAAATGTTTATTATTCATGCTAGAATTGTATTAACCGGAAACATAATACATGTGTAAATACATAGACAAACAGAGTGTCACTAGTATGCCTCTACTTGACCTATTGCTTTCACTACTAGAAAAAGGGCTGCTAGTGGCGCACCTATTTTCGCTACTAATGGCGCACTACTGGTGCGCCACTAGCATCTCCCCATTAGAATTTTTTTCTAATGGCGCACCTGTGGTGCGCCACTAGAATCTGGTATTCTAATGGCGCACCACATAGAAGTGCGCCATTAGTAACAATTTTTTTCAGATTTTTTTTTCAATTTTTGTCAAAAAAATTCAATTTTTTTTCGTTTTTTTCTTAATCTCGCACCACATAGAAGTGCGCCATTAGTAACAATTTTTTTTCAGATTTTTTTTAATTTTTGTCAAAAAAATTCAATTTTTTTCGTTTTTTTCTTAATCTCATGTCATTATGTCTTAATCTCGGGTCAATAAGCTTAATCTCAGATCAAATCGCACTCCATGGTCAAACTCCCCGAAAGGTCACCCATCCTCACACTACTCCAGCCCAAGCATGCTTAACATCAGAGTTTTATCCAACACCAGCAACAGCTCACTTCACAGGCACTTGTTAATATATCTAGCATATCAATCCTATTATACCTTGTTGATGTCTAGGACTTTGTTCATGTTCATGACTATGATGAAATTTTGAAAAATATTTCAAACTTTTTTTTTGAATTACGTATCATTTTCTGAAAAAAAAATCAAAACCTTTTTTTTTGAATTTTTTGCCTCTAGATCTTGAAAGCCCCGTAACTTTTTTTGTGTTAGGTTTTTGGGGATTTTGAAAATGTTTAACGGGGTTCCCCCAGTTAAATTCGGATGTAACTTTTCGAGTAGATGATTTTTCATATATAAAACTTTTTAATCCGAGTTCGTATGCAAAAGTTATGCCCATTTTACAAATTTCCAGAGAGATTTTGCAAATAAAGTCGAAATTTATATTTGTAAATTTTCCCAACAACTAGACCACATATCACATGGCAAACTTATTTTCTTTTATTTTTTTGACATTTTTAAATTTTCTTATTATTTTTAAACTGAAAAGGCGGTCCACAGGGGGTGCATTCGGTGGAAGCCGAGCAAACTAGTAATAGCGCACCGTGGGGTGGTGCGCCATTAGTAGTTAAACTAGTAATGGCGCACCACACCCACGGTGCACCATTACTAGTTTTGAATTTTTTTTATAAAAAATTGAATTTTTTTTGAAAAAAACTTAGTAATGGCGCACCAGTGGACAGTGCGCCATTACTAACAAATTTTTTTTATTCTTTTTTTACTTTTTTTCAAAACTTCTAATGGCGTACCGTGGGTGTGGTCCGCCATTACTATGTCAACTAGTAATGGCGCACCACACCCACGGTGCGCCATTAGTAACAATTTTTGTTTTTTTTGAAAACTTCTAATAGCGCACCGCACACCAGGTGCGCCATTAGTAATATATTAGGAATGGCATACCTGTATGTGGTGCGCCATTGCTATATTCTAATGGCGCACCACGTGCATTAGTGTCCATTTCATCTATAGCCGTTTTCCTAGTAGTGTTTCTTCATGACTTATACATGTTCCCTATGACTATGAGATTATGCAACTCCCGTTTACCGTAGGAACACTTTGTGTACTACCAAACATCACAACGTAACTGGGTGATTATATAGGTGCTCTACAGGTGTCTCCGAAGGTACTTGTTGGGTTGGCGTATGTCGAGATTAGGATTTGTCACTCTGATTGTCGAAGAGGTATCTCTGGACCCTCTCGGTAATGCACATCACTTAAGCCTTGCAAGCATTGCAACTAATGAGTTAGTTGCGGGATGATGTATTACGGGACGAGTAAAGAGACTTGCCGGTAACGAGATTGAACTAGGTATTGAGATACCAATGATCGAATCTCGGGCAAGTAACATACCGATGACAAAGGGAACAATGTATGTTGTTATGCGGTCTGATCGATAAAGATCTTCGTAGAATATGTGGGAACCAATATGAGCATCCAAGTACCGCTATTGGTTATTGACCAGAGACGTGTCTCGGTCATGTCTACATAGTTCTCGAACCCGTAGGTCCGCACGCTTAAAGTTCGATGACAGTTATGTTATGAGTTTATTTGTTTTGATGTACCGAAGGAGTTCGTAGTCCCGGAATGATTGGGGACATGACGAGGAGTCTCGAAATGGTCGAGACGTAAAGATCAATATATTGGACGACTATATTCGGACATCGGAAAGGTTCTGAGTGATTCAGGTATTTTTGGGAGTAACGAGTAGTTACGGGAATTCGTATTGGGCCTTAATGGGCCATACGGGAAAGGAGAGAAAGGCCTCAAAGGGTGGCCGCACCCCTCCCAATGGGCTGGTCCGAATTGGACTAAGGAGGGGGGCGCCCCCTTCCTTCCTTCTCCTTTTCCCTTCCCTTTCCTTCTCTCCTACTCCTACTACTCGGAAGGGATCCTAGTTCTACTAGGAAAGGGGGAATCCTACTCCCGGTGGGAGTAGGACTCCCCTAGGGCGCGCCATAGAGAGGGCCGGCCCCTCCCCTCCTCCACTCGTTTATATACGTGGCTAGGGGCACCCCATAGACACAACAATTGATCCCTTGGATCTCTTAGCCGTGTGCGGTGCCCCTCTCCACCATAATCCACCTCGGTCATATCGTAGCGGTGCTGAGGCGAAGCCCTGCGTCGGTAGAACATCATCATCGTCACCACGCCATCGTGGTGATGGAAATCTCCCTCAAAGCTCGGCTGGATCGGAGTTCGAGGAACGTCATCGAGTTGAACGTGTGCAGAACTCGGAGGTGCCGTGCGTTCGGTACTTGATCGGTCAGATCGTGAAGACGTACGACTACATCAACCGCGTTGATATAACGCTTCCGCTTTCGGTCTACGAGGGTACGTGGACAACACTCTTCCCTCTCGTTGCTATGCATGACCATGATCTTGCGTGTGCGTATGAAATTTTTGAAATTACTACGTTCCCCAACAAGTACGACCCCAACTATTACTTTGATATCCGCCAGGCCAGCCGTGGCCATAGACCAACTTAGGCCAAAAGCCTAAGCTTGGGGGGAGTACGTATTTCTCAGCGACATTACATTCATATTCACACACTCATTGCTAGTTTTCGGTGCTCATACTTTTTCATTGTATCATCCATTCTAGTTTATTTTTCCTTTTTTATGCTTTCTTCTTGTGTGTTTAATAAACCTTAAGAAAAACAAAAAAAAAATTAGTTATAGCTTTCAGCTAGTTTACTTTCCATTCCTATAGTAGTAATAATTAAAAGAAAACCCAAAAACATTTCTCGTTCTTCTTTTGCTTGTTGGGAGTTTTCCCGTATAAATAGTTTTATTTATTTTCGTATTCTTTGGGTGTGAAGAGAAGAAGACCATTATTAAAATGATTGAGTGGCTCTCATATGCACTATTGTTGATCTAACAAAGAGCCCATATTACCTTGTCTTCTCTCTTGAATTGAATCCTTGCAGATTCCAACTTAGTCCAATGCGCGTGCACTATTATTATTATCCACACTATTCGGTCGTGCAAGAGAAAGGCAATAATGATGATTATATGATGAACTTATTGAGATGAGAAAAGCTGGTATGAACTCGACCTTTCTTGTTTTTTGTAAATATGATTAGTTCATCGTTCCTGATTCAGCCTATTATAAATAAACATGTTTGCAGTGACAATTAGAGATTATAGTTTCTTATGCCATGCTTAATTAGCTAGGAGCTTATAATGGTTTACCTTGCGTGCCAACATGCTATTAAAATGGTTGTGATGTGGTATGATAGGGTGGTATCCTCTTTTGAACGATTCGAGTGGCTTGACTTGGCACATGTTCATGCATGTAGTTGAAACAAAATCAACATAGCCTCTATGATATTTATGTTCATGGTGCATTATATCCTACTCATGCTTGCATTCGGTGTTGATTAATTTTAATGCATGTTCATGACTGTTGTCGCTCTCTAGCTGGTCGCTTCCCAGTCTTTTGCTAGCCTTCACTTGTACTAAGCGGGAATACTGCTTGTGCATCCAATTCCATAAACCCCAAAGTTGTTCCATATGAGTCCATCATACCTACCTATATATGGTATCTACCTGCCATTCCAAGTAAATTTATATGTGCCAAAATCTAAACCTTTAAATAAACATTCTGTTTTGTATGCTCGAATAGCTCATGTATCAACTAGAGTTGTCCGTATCTTTCATGTTAGGCGGGTTACTCTCAGGAGGAGTGGACTCCGCTCCTCACTCACGAGAAAATGGCTGGTCATCAGGATGCCCAGTCCCATGCTTTATGCAAATCAAATCAAAATAATTGCAAACAAAACTCTCCCGGGACTGTTGTTAGTTGGAGGCTCTCATTGTTTCGAGCAAGCCATGGATTGATGCTTGTTGGAGGAGGGGGAGTATAAACTTTACCATTCTGTTTCGGAACCACCTATAATGTGTGTAGCATGGAAGATATCGCCATTTCTTGGTTGTTATGTTGACAATGAAAGTATACCGCTCAAAATATTATTCATATCTATTTCAAAACCGAGCTTTGGCACCTCTACAAATCCCTGCTTCCCTCTGCGAAGGGCCTATCTATTTACTTTTATGTTGAGTCATTATCCTCTTATTAAAAAGCACCAGTTAGAGAGCACCACTGCCATTTGAATTCATTACTGTTAGTTTACATTGAGTATGCCTTGACTGGATCTCTTTTACCGTGAATTACAATGTCTAGTCAGTCCTTAATCTTTAAAGGTGCTCTGCATTTATGTTTTGCAGTTTCAGAAAGGGCTAGCGAGATACTATCTTGTTATATCATATCATGATTGTTTTGAGAAAGTGTTGTCATCTGAGATTTATTATTATTGCTTGCTAGTTAATTATGTCATTGATATGAGTAAACATGAGACCTAAATATTATTGTGACTATGGTTAGTTCATAATCTTTGATGAAAACTTGAATGCTGGCTTTACATATTTACAACAACAAGGGCAAACTGAGTTTGTAAAGGGTTTTATTTATCACTTTCAGTTTATCAACTGAATTTCTTGAGGACAAGCAAAGGATTAAGCATGGGGGAGTTGATACGTCTCCGTCGTATCTACTTTTCCAAACACTTTTGCCGTTGTTTTGGACTCTAACTTTCGTGATTTGAATGGAACTAACCCGAACTGACGCTGTTATCAGCAGAATTGCCATGGTGTTATTTTTGTGTAGTAATAAAATTTCTCGGAATGACCTGAAAATCAATGGAGATTTATTTTGGAATATATAAAAAATACTGGAAGGAAGATCAAAGTCGGGGGGGCTCCACCTGTTCACGAGGGTGGGGGCGCGCCCTACCCCCCTGGGCGCGCCCCCTGCCTCGTGGGCCCCCTGACGCTCCACCGACCTCAACCCTGACTCCATATATTCACTTTCGGGGAGAAAAAAACCAGGGAGAAGGATTCATCGCGTTTTACGATACGGAACCGCCGCCAAGCCCTAAACTCTCTCGGGGGGGCTGATCTGGAATCTGTTCGGGGCTCCGGAGAGGGGAATCCGTTGCCATCGTCATCATCAACCATCCCCACCGCCGTGTGTGAGTAATTCCATCGTAGGCTTGCTGGATAGTGATGGGTTGGATGAAATTTATCATGTAATCGAGTTAGTTTTGTTGGGGTTTGATCCCTAGTATCCACTATGTTGGATGTTGCTATGACTTTGCTATGCTTAATGCTTGTCACTAGGGCCCGAGTGCCATGATTTCAGATATGAACCTATTATGTTTTCATCAATATATGAGAGTTCTTGATCCTATCTTGCAAGTCTATAGTCACCTACTATGTGTTATGATCCGGCAACCCCAAAGTGACAATAATCGGGACCACTCCCGGTGATTACCGTAGTTT
The DNA here is from genome assembly GCF_018294505.1 of Triticum aestivum. Lineage (NCBI taxonomy): Eukaryota > Viridiplantae > Streptophyta > Magnoliopsida > Poales > Poaceae > Triticum > Triticum aestivum. The sequence goes on along the minus strand of NC_057812.1, from coordinate 718,969,247 downwards.
GAGGAATTCATGTATTCACTATGTGTTAATGCTTTGTTCTAGTACTCTATTAAAAGGAGGCATTAATATCCCTTAGTTTCCAATAGGACCCCGCTGCCACGGGAGGGTAGGACAAAAGATGTTATGCTAGTTCTTTTCCATAAGCACGTATGACTATATTCGGAATACATGCCTACATTACATTGATGAATTGGAGCTAGTTCTGTGTCACCCTAGGTTATGACTATTACATGATGAACCACATCCGGCATAATTCTCTATCACCGATCCATTGCCCACGAGCTTTTCATATATTGTTCTTCGCTTATTTAATTTTCCGTTGCTATTGTTATCATCACTACAAAACACCAAAAATATTACTTTTGCTACCGTTAGCTTTTGCTACCATTACCACTACTATCATATTACTTTGCTAGTAAATACTTTGCTGCAGATATTAAGTATCCAGGTGTGGTTGAATTTGACAACTCAGCTGCTAATACTGGAGAATATTCTTTGGCTCCCCTTGTGTCGAATCAATAAATTTGGGTTGAATACTCTATCCTCGAAAACTGTTTGATCCCCTATACTTATGGGTTATCAGCCACCTAAAGCCACCACTCACACCTGCAAACTCGATAATGTGGAGTGCTCTCACTCCCCATATCTAAAACCGGTGTCATACCGATCCATCCACATAACATATTGGAACCAACTACCGGTGCAACAGACCTAAAGCGTACACTACATGCACACGTATCAAAAGCCAACATCAGCATCGAACCGCTAACCCATCTTCAGGAGAGAGATCCGCATCATCCTTGCTAGTCCGGCTATCCGTTGACGCCACCGCCCTGCGCTCGCCCATCTAGACAGGAAGACACTGGAAGATATGTCGTGCGTAGTACCTGCCGAACATGCATGACATAGCGTAGCACCTGTCGACTAGGTATGACTTGACATCTCCACCGAAGCTCCATGCAAGATGGAGCCTCTCCACGCCTCCTACCTTTTTCTTTCAGTGATGCTCCACAAACTATGCTCCCAAGAGAGAAATGACATCGCAATGCCGCCATCGTCCGATCTATAAGAAGAGATCCTAGAGTTTACGCTGGAGCAGCATGAGTGGGTCGATAATAGTTACACGATGATGCCTTCATCAAGGTAACAGCATTGAACACCACCATCGCCCACCGTCATCTCGCTTTTCACCGGCAACTATGTCTCCCCGACTCGCTGCCGGGACTAGATGACGGATCTCGAGATCCGACCACCCAGCATCAGGTCGACCACCTCCGTCGGAGAAGATGGACACCACCACCAATCTGAGGTATACCGCGTCGTCGCTCGCCCTCCGCGAGGACGCCGCCGCCGTGCCACCGAGCCCCGAGCTCTCCCGACGCCTCCGCCTTGATAGGCCATCCCGCATTGGCCATCCCTGAGCATCAGAGTAAACGGGCCCCGCCGCGAGCCACCACTAGGGGTTTTGCGCAGGTCTGGGAGGGCGGCGGGAGGGTAGGGTGGCACGCACCACCACCCGAGTCACCCCACGGGAGGGATGCCGTGGGGGCTCAGATCCGAACTGGGACGGTTCACAAGTGTTCCGGTCGTTGGTAGGGTGCTTGTATACCCCGCAAAAAAAGGTAAGGTGCTTGTATAGCAATTTAGTTCCTTTTGTGTTTTTAGACCATATACTAGTTTCTTTGAAGTTGTATGAATAAATTTGTCTTGCATGCTACATATCGTCACATTAATTTCTTGTAAACAATACAAGCGCAGTCTCTTAAAATTGTGTATAGTGTCAAACACCCGGTTGGCCTACCTATTTGTGAGAGAAAAGTAAGGTTTGTATTGAACACTTGCTTCAAAACATGTCTCAATTTGATTGATATGTGCCAAAGAAACATGTTCATAATGGGAACTTGGTTTTCAGGTAAAATTGTTTCTCGACAATATTCATCAGAACATGTCCATAAGGTCTCAAATTTCAAAGAAGATCTCATCACAATGAACACAATGACGAAATCATATTTTGATTTGGCCAAGTTCTTAATCGATGCGATTTTTCATCCATGGCGCCGACGTCGTCTAGTTTGAATGCATGTGTGTTGCCGGTCTTTTCATTTTATAGATTGGTCCATCACTAATGTATTTTAGAGTGCTCTTGCATGTGGGATGCGCTTCATTACATCCATAGGTTGCTCCTGCACATGGGGAGCACCCACTCAACGAAAAAGGAAGAAAAAAGTGGCAAGTGTGGGGGAGAAATTCTCACGCAACAAGGAGCGGGCCTCCTCGGGACAAGTCGGATCCGAACAATAGCTTTATCTATCGTCTATTATTCTTAAGAAATTGCTCCCCACTATTTTCTATTCTTCTACCATGCACATTGTCCACATCAACTATGCACCATGTCATTGCAAGTTGTCCACGTCATCAAATAGATCCCACATATAAAAACAATTTCTCTCTATCTCTCGGCCAAGCACGGGCCACACAGCCGCGATGTGCGCGTGAAACTGACACAAATAACCAACAGTTAATATCAATCCCCGGGCGCACCACTCATTGGCATTTACCCATCCGCTGGTACCCAAGTTAACAACTTAACATCGATCGCTTTCTCTTCGTCTTCATTTACCAAGAGCATCTCCAGCCGTTCGGCCTCCCAGGCACCGAAAAAGTGCCGCCTGGGGGTGAGCCGACGCTAGAATGACACGTGGGGGGCGACTTTATTCCAAGTTGTCGGCCCACAAGTCGCCCCGGATTTCGGCGATGTTCCATACAAATATATGCAAACTCGGCGATTTTTGCTCGAACTCGGTAAACCTTCATTGAAATTTGTACAAAAAACACGAAAACTTGCAGACTACGCCTAAACTATGCCAAACTACGTCTAGCCGCCACCGCCGCCACAGTCGTCATCGTCTACATGCCGGAAGTTTGTAGAAGCTGGTGTAGTCGCCATCTTCGTCGTCGTTGCGCGGTTGGCTTGGGCCGGCGCCGTCCCTATTGCAGCCCTGGCCAGGGCCGCCGAGGCGCGGTGGCGCGCTGGACGGCCCGGCCTCGTCCTCCCCATAGCTGTCGAGGACGATAACGCCGCCCTCCTCGCGCCCGCGGCGTCGGACCTGGAGCTCCGCGTGCGTACGCCCGGCGTTGGTGGCGTACCTGCTTCCGGACGTAGTCCTCCTTCGGCCACTTGAGGGCCAACTCGTCGTTGTAGGCCGCCATCTCGACGTGCTCCCGCTTCACCGAGAGCAGTCCCGGCTCCGGCTTCGGCTGGACCAGGTGGAAGGAACCGCGCTGGGTGGGCCGGGCACCCTTGTTGATGACGAGGGCGCCGCTGCGGGTGCGGCGCCCGAGCGGCGTCTCCTTCGGATCAGGCTTGATGGGGCGGAGCGCGGCCGGCGAGCCGAAGCCCAAGGACGAGGACGACCCCAGCTCCATCCGCTGCGGCGTCCAGGAGCTACCACGACGGCGAGAAAAGGACGGCCGCGGCGGGTACTCGAGGCGCGGCACGTTGCCGCTGTCGATGTGGTCGAGGATGCGGCGTCCTGGCACGCCCCACCACTCGCGCCGCCCGCGGCGTTGAGGCGTCCCCGCGGGATGACGTCGTTGGTGGAGGCGATCTGCACCTTGCGGCGGCGTTGGACGTACATGGTCCAGAGGATGTGACTGTCGGTGGCGTAGCGCGGCTCGTTCCGCTGCTCCTCCGTCAGGGACGAGCAGATGGGGTCGATCTCGGCCTGCCGCACCGCCCCTTCAGGCAACGGTGGCACCAGGACGCCACCGGCGCTTAGCCTCCACGTCCCCGGCACCCGCATGCCCGGGGGCGCAGGGTACTCGAACTCGTAGAGCAGGCGCGCCTCCGGCTCTTGGAGGTGGCGGCGGCCGAAGCCGTTCGCTGCGCCGTCACCTGGGTACCTCTCAGCCATTGTTTCTTCGGCAGGAAGAGGGGGAGAGTGTTGCTTTCTGCGTCGGTGGGGGGAGATGAGAGCTGTGGCGTCCACCGGCGGGGAGGTCGCCTTTTATAGCTGTTAGACTGTATTTACATGTGTATATTGTAACGTTGTATACCACCTCATTATATATATATATATATATATATATATGTGATAGGCCACCCCTAGAGGGTTGTGCCGGTTCCCCCCAAAGCCTATTGTCTTACATGGTATCACGCTAGGTTACATCCGCTTCCGCCTAAAAACCCTAAACCGCAGCCGCCGCCGCCGCCGCCACCGCCGCCGCCGCCGCGCCCGCCGTCGCCGTCACCCGACTGCTATGACGTCCGCCGCTGCGTCCGGCTCCACCGCCACCGGTTTTCTGCCGGCCTCCCTCGCGGCACTTCTCTCGAGGCCGCTGGATGCCGCCTCCCTTCAGGCGCCGATCGGGACACGGAGCGTCGGCTCCCTCTTCGCGCTCCCGCCGGCTGCTACTTCGCCCGGGCAGGCGCTTGTGGCCCACACCGCCGCCGCCCCGTCAACCGCGGCTGTCGCGCCCTCGGCCACTGCGCCGCTGGTGGCCGAGGACGTCGCGCTGGCAGGCTTCGCGGTGTCAACCGCGGCCATCGCGCCCTCTGTCACCGCGCCGGCTGCCCCTCTGACTGTCTCCACGGTGGTCTCACCTCAGCCAGTCTCCTCGATGGGATCGCAGCCGCCGCCGCCGTTTCACTTCGGCCATCTCATCACCATCAAGTTGTTGTCGGACAATTACATCTTCTGGCGCGCGCAGGTTCTTCCGCTTCTTGGGAGTCACTATCTGCTTGGCTATGTCGACGGCTCTCTCCCTTGCCCTCCTGCGCTGGTTGACAGCGTGCACGGTCCGGTCTATAATCCGGCTCACCGTGTCTGGACAGGGCAGGATCAGGCGAACCTCTCCTCCATCCAGGGGTCGCTCTCTCCGGCCGTTGCTGGGCTTGTTGTCTTCTCCAAGACGTCCCACGAGGCATGGACTATTATTGAGCGCTCGTTTGCGGCACAGTCGCAGGCTCGTGTATCTGGGCTCCGTCGCCAACTTGGAGAGTGTCAGAAGCTTGACTCCACCGCCACTGAGTTCTACAACAAAGTCAAGAGTCTCGCCGACACGCTGGCCTCCATTGGACAGCCCCTCACCGACTCCGAGTTCAACTCGTTTATTGTCAATGGTCTTGATGAGGAGTATGACGCCCTAGTCGAGATCATCAATGAGAGGGGCAACTCCACGCCCATGCCAGCACACGAGGTCTTTTCACGCCTCCTGCTTACTGAGCAACGAGTCGAGACGCGCCGATCTAGGGGCAACGGCGCCCTCTCGGCAAACGCCGCCACCAAGGGTGGTCGCTCCTCTGCTTCATCCAGGGCTCCTTCGGGGCAGTCACCACCACCCGCCTCGGCCCCTCCTCCTACTGCGACGCTACCAGGGGCTGGCGGTCCACGTGTGTGCCAGCTTTGTGGTCGCGATGGGCACTGGGCCTCGAAGTGTCACAAGCGCTTCCAGCGGGGTTTTCTTGGTCTCGGCAATGACGGGAAGGATACACGCAACTTTGCTCGTCAGGTCGCCATGGCTGATCGTCCGCCGCCGCAGAAGCCACAGGGACACATTCAGTCCTACTCCATTGATCCCCACTGGTACATGGACTCTGGGGCGACAGAGCACCTGACCAGTGAGATGGGGAAGCTTCACACTCGTGAACCCTACCATGGCTCCGACAAGATCCACACCGCCAATGGAGCAGGTATGCACATCTCTCATATTGGTCAAGCATCACTTCTCACTAGACATGCCAATAGGAGTCTTCAACTTCGCAATGTTCTTCGAGTTCCATCTGTGACACGTAATCTTCTTTCAGTTCCTAAACTCACTCGTGATAATAATGTGCTTTGTGAATTTCATCCTTTTGATCTTTTTATTAAGGATCGGGGCACGAGGGACATTCTTCTTAGTGGGCGGCTCTGCCAAGGTCTCTATCGTCTGGAGCATCCTGGCGTCGCTCGCGTCTTCAGTGGAGTTCGGGTATCTCCGTCACAGTGGCATGCTCATCTTGGTCACCCGGCCACACCTATTGTCCGGCATGTTTTGCGTCGTCATGAGCTTCCTAGTGTGTCTAGTAATAAAGATGTAGCAGTGTGTGATGCTTGTCAGCAGGGGAAGAGTCATCAACTTCCTTTTTCGGAGTCCAGTCGTGAGGTGAAACATCCTTTAGAACTTGTGTTTTCAGATGTATGGGGTCCTGCTCAGACTTCTGTTAGTGGTCATAATTATTATATCAGTTTTGTTGATGCTTACAGCCGCTTTACCTGGCTTTATCTTATCAAACGTAAATCTGATGTGTTTGACATTTTTGTTCAGTTCCAAAAACATGTTGAACGCCTTCTCAAGCACAAAATTGTTCATGTTCAGTCGGACTGGGGTGGCGAGTATCGCAACCTCAACTCCTTCTTTCAGTCACTTGGGATCACTCACCGTTTAGCATGTCCACATACACATCAGCAGAATGGTTCAGTAGAACGTAAGCATCGTCACATTGTTGAAGCTGGTCTGACTCTTTTGGCCCATGCATCTGTTCCGTTTCGTTTTTGGAGTGATGCTTTCACCACTGCATGTTTTCTCATCAATCGTACTCCCACTCGTGTTTTGAATATGAAGACTCCCATTGAAGTTCTCCTTAATGAACAACCGGACTACACCTTTTTCAAGGTGTTTGGGTGTGCTTGCTGGCCCCATCTCCGTCCATATAACAAGCATAAGCTCGAGTTTCGTTCCAAGAAGTGTGTTTTTCTTGGTTATAGCTCTCTTCATAAAGGATACAAATGTCTTCATGTGCCCACTAATCGTGTCTACATCTCTCGGGATGTTGTGTTTGATGAGCATGTTTTTCCCTTTGCCAAACTCCCTGTGTCCACTACCGAGCCACCTGTCATGCATTCATCCTCTGTTGCTTCTGACCAATTTGATGATGTTGCAAATTCTCCTCTACTGTTGCCTAACCATGATGCAGGCACTGGTCGTGGGGCTCGTTTGGAGATTCTGGAAGTGCCATCTTCCTCTTCGTCGCCATCGCCTTCATCCTCGGCACCTTCTGTTGTGCATGAGGAGCACATGGCGCCCCTGCATGGCCTCGGTTTCCGTGCTCATGCACGGCCGATCGACGCCCTAGCCCGGTCGCCTCTGGCTTCTGGGCTGCCTTCGCCATCGTCGCGCCCTGCAACCCCGCCGACTGGGCCGGCCTCCTCGGTCCCCGTCTCGCCCAGGGCGTCGGGGCAGTCATCACCAGGCCTGGCCTCGCCCGCCCCTGCCTCGCCCAGGGTGTCTGGGCCCTTCTCACCAGGGCCGGCCTCGCCTGCTCTCGCCTCGCCAAGGCCGTCTGGGCCGGTGTCACCGGAGCTGGCCTCGCCCACTCTCGGTTCGCCCATGGCCTCTGAGCCCCTGTCATCGGGCCAGTCTTCGCCATGCAGCCCGGAGTCGTCTGTCCCGAGCTTGCCTGAGGTGATTCCTGCATCTCCGGCGACCGTCACGTCTCCGTCACCTTCGCCTCCGCCGGCTCCTGCTGCTGCTCTACGTCCACATACGTGCAGTCGGAGTGGCATTTTTCAGCCTAAGCAACGTCACGATGGCACAGTTGCTTGGTTAGCGGCGTGCATGTCTGCTGCTCTCGCAGATCCATCCTCTGAGCCACGCACGTATCAAGCTGCTATGCGCATTCCTCATTGGAGAGAGGCCATGGAGCAGGAGTATCAAGCGCTTCTTCGCAATCAGACATGGACTCTTGTTCCTCCACAATCACGGGTAAATGTCATTGATTCCAAATGGGTTTTCAAAGTGAAGAGGCATTCTGATGGGTCCATTGAGCGCTATAAGGCTCGTCTGGTTGCTCGTGGTTTTCGACAGCGTTTTGGACTTGACTATGAAGACACCTTCAGTCCAGTGGTCAAGCCTACTACCATCAGACTTCTTCTCTCTCTGGCTGTTACTCGAGGTTGGTTTCTTCGTCAGCTTGATGTTCAAAATGCTTTTCTTCATGGTGTCTTGGCGGAGGAGGTTTACATGCGCCAGCCTCCGGGTTTCTCTGATCCGGATCGCCCTGATCATCTCTGTCGTCTGTCCAAGGCAATTTATGGTCTGAAGCAGGCTCCTCGTGCTTGGCATGCTCGTCTTGCAATGGCTCTTCGTGCTCATGGTTTTGCATCATCAACTGCTGACTCCTCATTGGTTCTTCTTCAAAGGCCTGAGGTTACTTTGTACTTGTTGGTCTATGTAGATGATATCATTTTGGTCAGCTCCTCTCAGTCGGCTGCTACTGCGCTTGTTCGCTCACTTGGTGCTGATTTTGCGGTCAAGGACCTTGGGAAGCTTCATTACTTTCTTGGTGTGGAGGTTACTTCTCGTGATGCTGGCCTTGTTATGACGCAGAAGAAGTACTCTCTGGATTTGTTGCAGCGAGCTGGGATGCTTAAGTGCAAACCGACGACTACACCCATGTCTACCACTGATAAGCTCAATGCTGTTGATGGTGTGCTTCTTTCTTCTTCTGATGCGACAGAGTACAGGAGTATTGTTGGTGGGCTCCAGTACTTGACGATCACGCGACCAGACATTTCCTATGCTGTTAACCGAGTCTTCCAGTATCTGCAGTCACCCCGTGACACTCATTGGTCTGCTGTTAAGCGGATTTTGCGCTATATTCGTTTCACGGTGGCTCATGGTTTGCATATTCGGCCGTCTGACTCTGGTTGTCTTTCAGCATATTCTGATGCAGACTGGGCTGGCAATCCGGATGACAGGCGATCCACGGGGGGTTATGCTGTCTTCTTTGGCTCTAACCTGATTGCCTGGAGTGCTCGGAAACAGGCTACTGTCTCGCGTAGCAGTACTGAGGCTGAGTATAAGGCTGTGGCCAATGCCACATTAGAGATCATCTGGGTACAGTCCTTGCTTCAGGAGTTAAGTATACCCCAATCACAGCCTCCTGTTCTTTGGTGTGATAATATCGGTGCTACATACCTTTCTGCAAATCCGGTATTCCATGCCCGAACGAAACACATTGAAGTTGACTATCACTTTGTGCGTGAACGTGTCTCTCAGAAGCAACTACAGATCAAGTTTATTTCTTACAAGGATCAACTTGGTGACATCTTCACCAAGCCATTGCCTTTGCCACAGTTTGAGACTTGCAGGCGCAATCTTACCCTTCTAGATTCATTAGAAAGTGGCTAAGATTGAGGGAGGGTGTTAGACTGTATTTACATGTGTATATTGTAACGTTGTATACCACCTCATTATATATATATATATGTGATAGGCCACCCCTAGAAGGTTGTGCCGGTTCCCCCCAAAGCCTATTGTCTTACAATAGCCGCAATTGGGCGGCGACGGGCTGCATGCCTGGCGGGGCGCGCCTCACGGCGCATTCACTGCTCCACCCGTGAGGCATCAATTGAGACTGACCGGGGCGACAACCTTTGCATTGATTCCTGCGGGAACCGAGGCAGTGAGGGCGACAAAGCGGCGTCTCGCTGACTCGACGGGCCCATCCTCTTTCGCGACAAAAACGCTCGCGCCGGCGCCCTCGGGCGCCCCCCAGCGCGCCGGGTTCGGCCTGGGTCCGCCGACGCCAGTTTCGGCCCAAACCAGCGAAAAACGGGTTTCTGGGGGCGCAACTAGGCCGATTTTTGGATGCCGGCACGAAAAATCGCTTGGATAGAGCCTGTTGGGGGCGCGGCTGAAGATACTCTAAGCGATATGCTCTTCCACTCCCAAATCACAACAATCCACCGGCGCTTCCTTATCCCGTCTCCGGTGCATCTCCAAGGATCCCTCTGTATTGATCACATTCTCATGTGCCTTCTCTGCTAGGGACGCCGGCTGCCTCGGCTCACATCGCCTCTGCCCTTGCCTGCTCTTATCGCTGGTATTAACACGTTCCTATCGTCCTAAACTGAAATCTGGCGTTCATAGTTCGCCTCTCGCCGGGATGGGATCAAGACGGAAGGATCCTTGGTGACGCTAGGGCTGCATCTTGCAGTCCGACTGCAGGCACTACTAGCCCTATCCAATTGAAAAAATGTTTTTATATAAAATGTTGGTCGCGACGAGATCTTCGAAACTAGATCACATGTTGATATGTTCCGACGAATTTTTTTCATGTAAAAGTACCAGGTCTGGGCTATGTAAGTTATCATGCCTATGACACATAAGTTACCAACCTGTTTTCAAGAAATTATCAGACATGAAAAATTATTTTTCAGCCTTTCTTCTCATGTGCACATATATGCATGCCCTAGATAACAAAAAATGTTGATGTTATCCTAGATTCTCCCTATTTTAGAACTTCAAAATATTTTTGTAGCTCAAACTGCTGTCCTAATTGAAAAATTGTTTTCACATAAATGATTTTGTCGCGATGATATCTTGGAAACTAAATCCAACGTTGGTATGTTCCAACGGCTTTTGGGGGGAGGGGTAAAAAGTTATCACGGATGTGCAACGCGAGTTATCATGCTAGTTGAGCATAAATTATCATAGTGTTTCCACAGAAATTACCGGGGCATATAAAATGGTTTCTTCGATCTTCTCCCCACATATATATTCATGCATTGCCCAAGAGGACACAAAATGCTAATGTAAGGGAGGATTCCACTGAATTTCAAAAAAATGAAAATGTTTTGTTACTCAAACAACCGCTTCGTTACAAAAATCATCTTCACATGAGAAATTCGTTGCGATGAGACATTCGAAACTAGATCTTATGTTGGCATGTTTTGATAACCTTTTCGGTCAAAAAGTTACCAGGCCAGGGCTAACTAAATCATCAGCTCTGTTGTGTTCATATTACCATGTTATTCTTACACGAGTTACCGAAGGGTGTTTAACAACATGCACCCCCCCCCCCGGTGGACGCCATCCCTGTCAGAGGTTATCACACCTGAACTAAGTTAGTTATCAACTCAGTTGTGCATATATTATCATGTTATTCACACATGAGTTACCGAGTCAAAGTTATCGCCATGCTTGTACCTAACCTATCTGGTCTGCGGTGCATAAATTACCATGTTATTCGCGCAAAAATTACCGGTGACATATTTCTTCAAGTTTATTTCCCGGGTTAAAAGTTATCAACGTGTTGCACATAAATTATTAGTTCTATGATGCATAAATTACCATGTTATTCATGTAGAAGTTATCGGTGATGTATTACAACAACCCTACCCCCCTCCAAAGTTATCATAGTGTTTGTACGCAAGTTATCAGGTATGTGATGCGTAAATTACCATGCTCTTCACATAGAAGTTATCAGGGGTATAGTCTCAACAACCTCCCACTCCCGTCGAAGTTATCACAGTATTTGTATGCAAGTTATTAGATGTGCGATGCATAAATTATCATTTTTTATACATATTCATCCGTTCGTATTAACATTGTTCGTCGGCACCATCGGGGCGTTTCGCGGCGACACCATCATAGCCACGCGAGGTGAATTTTCTTCCACTCTAATAGCACTACATAAACTAGATGATACCTCCCACGTTGTTGCGGGAATATTTGCAATACATTTCCATGATATGTGATTTGTATGGGACGTGAATAGTGATACTACGAAAACTAAAATTGCGAATCCATATGCTTTATTGTGTTTGATTAATGTATTGTAAAATATCTAATATATGTTTGCATGTTGAGGTGGACATTTTCATGTGCATAAATGTATGTTGTGGTGGGCCTTTTGCCATGCATGTTGCTTGATGATGTGGCATGCTTGCATGTTGAGAGAAATATGCTAGTAGGGGCTAGCTATTTAGATATAGAAGATGAGTTTTTCTACAATGCTAATATAGAGACGAAAAGTCAACTATGAAAAATACCCTTTCATCTACACAAGGACTAGGCACATAATAGGTGGTTGATGGGCAAATGTACTAAACCAACGATCAAGGATCAAATCCTGTGAATGATCTACATTTTTCTCCTTTAATCAAGCGTTGATTTTAGGCTGGTTGTAGTGGGAGTATCATAACTAGTATTATGCATGCCAACTAGACGTTTTGGATGATGTGGCACACAATTAAATGAGGAAAGAGAGGATGTAGTATCATATCATGATACCGTATCATATTAAATGCTTCACTAGTTTGTGTCATGCATGGCAATTAATAAGGCAATCTAAGATACTAACTTATGATACTATACATTACGGAGGTAGTATCACACACTAGTATCATATGCATGATACTAGTATATGATACTTCCCATTACAACCAGCCTTAGCATGGCTCTGACCGCTGCTTTAATAATCCCGTAAAAATGGTGCGGCATGCATGCTAATTAATCCAACATTAATTATTACGAGATTTCAGGGTGGGAGCAACAATCGGCCAAGATCAAAGCAGTACAAATGTGGCAGGTGCGGTTTTAAAGGAGACACTAATTACTACGGATAGAATAGGAAACTGAAACCAAAAAATAAGGAAAGAGGGAAGACGAAAATCGGGAAAGAGGGAAGACGAGCGCGCCCGCATGATCCGGAGCGAACGGTGAAGGAGTCGTTCGGATCTATTACTAAAATCCTGCCGACTAGATTTTAACTTTTGCGTTCAATAGTATGTTGAAGTCTAACTCTGATACATCTATTTTTGAACGCACGCGCTAGAAAATGTGAGCAGGAGAAGTTAAAAGGGATTCCGAGTATCTTATACTTTGCTATTAAGTCAGGCGGGATTTCTTTTTAACCATTCGAGATCAATGCTTCCATGATCTCTAACCAAGTGAATCAGGAAACTTTAAAAATAGTAATTAGTGTGAGCATAATTAAGTAGGGCCATTAAACAACTCGGTGCTACAGAAGAATTTATTCCTGCGCCTTCCATTAGATATCTTCTATTTTCTGTTAGCAGGGAGTGGAATCCACGTTAACTTGATATGGGAATTGATAAATAAAGTCATAAACCAATGTCTTTTCTGTAGCCTCCACCCTCTAGAGGCCTAAGAGCAACTCTAGCAGACCCCGCAGAAACTTGACTCATAAAACGCGTTTGCGGTTTCACGAAGATCGTGTTTGCGGGTCGAAACTAGCGCGACCGAACAGAAACCGTATCTAAAACTGCATAATTTGAAAAGACACTTTCACGGGAGAAATTACACCTCGTTAACGCGAGTAGTTCATCACATACTACATAGATTTCACATGATCAACACACTACAAACATAGTTCATACTACATACTACATTAATACTAGTACTAGAGGGGTCGGATCTGACAGCGGCGAGGTCGCGGCAAATGGACGACGACGTGGAGGAGCAGGACGCTCAATCCTCCTCGTTGGAGTTGTAGAGGTTGTCGGCGACCGCCTCCCGCCACTGGAGGGCTTCGAGCTCTTCGGCGTGGCGCTGGCGCTCCGCCTCCTCGCGCACGCTCCACTCGACGATGGCGGCACAACAGCGTCGACGTCGGCGACATGGTCTTCCGGCCCGATGACTCCGCGGCGGCCGAGCGGAGCGGGCTCCTCGGGCTCCTCCTTGACGGGGACGAAGTCGAACTCGTCCGGATCCTCCGGCTCATCCTCGTCCTCCGACCACTCCCTCTTCACGGGGAGTAGGCCCGCGTCGTAGGAGGATGAGATCCTGGCGAACGAAGATCTCGCGGAGGAGAAGGACGCGCGTCGGCGGTCGTACTCCTCCGCCTCTCTCTGCCGGAAGCTCTCTGGCGGCGACAGGCCGCAGTCGGTCCACTTCCGGGCCCCGTGAGGGAGTCCTGGATTAGGGGGTCTCCGGACAGCCAGACTATATCCTTTGGCCGGACTGTTGGACTATGAAGATACAAGATTGAAGACTTCGTCCCGTGTCCGGATGGGACTTTACTTGGCATGGAAGGCAAGCTAGGCAATATGGATATGTGTATCTTCTTCTTTGTAACCGACCTTGTGTAACCCTAGCCCCTTCCGGTGTCTATATAAACTGGAGAGTTTTATTCCGTAGGACAACATACAATCATACCATAGGATAGCTTCTAGGGTTTAGCCTCTCTGATCTCGTGGTAGATCAACTCTTGTAATACTCATATCATCAAGAACAATCAAGCATGATGTAGGGTTTTACCTCTATCAAGAGGGCCCGAACCTGGGTAAAACATCGTGTCCCCTGCCTCCTGTTACCATCCGCCTTAGACGCACAGTTCGGGACCCCCTACCTGATATCCGCCGGTTTTGACACCGACATTGGTGCTTTCATTGAGAGTTCCACTGTGTCGTCATCATAAGGAAGATGGCTCACCTCGTTTTCAAGGACAACATCACCTCTGGGGGAGCTCTGGCTGTAGGCCAAACTCTCCGACTTGGCGGCTTCGTCATGACCTCCTGCTCGGCCGCTGCGTCGACAATGACCTCTCGGGTCATCGAAAATAGCCTCCATGTCGGCTCAAAGTTTGCTGAGCAGATGGATCCGATGGAGCTCTCCTCTTTGAACGAGCTCTTGGATCGCATCGCCGCTCTGGGAGTCACTACGGACTACGATCGGATCGGGCTTAAACCCGACCAAAGGGAGATTAACTCTCCGTCGGTCACCCATCAAATAGCGGTGGTGGAGGAGAAATGCGGCGATTCTCCCTCTATCCTAAGGATGGTCTATGTCAGGATTCTCGAGCTCTCCGAATAGGATACGCGCTCGCGGGAGGACGCCGCCCTAACCCTGAATCCAGAATCAGGCCGCATACCGAACCCGCAGGGCAATATCCCGGAGCCTGAACTTCCAAGATCGGAAAATCCCCCACCCCGAGATCACAGATTGGGTCTGGACTTAAATCCACCAGCCCACCCAGATACAAACTATCTTTCCCACATTAGGCAAGCGCCCCAAGAGACAGTACATCACTATTGGGCCAGATTCCTCCTTGTAATGAACAAGGTCAAGGGAGTCCTCCACGCCATAAGTCGTCGTGATGTAACACAATTCGCTGACTTGACGGAGATAGTACGGAAATATTGTGCGATGGAAAGTGCGTGGAAAACCCAAACGCAATTTTGGGACAATCCGGCTCTGACAAAACCCCCAGTCCGAACTAAAAGGGTGCACTCTCATAAGTCGCCCGACTCAATTACAAAGAAGCAAAAGCCCACTACAGGGCATGGAACCATATTGGAGGGATGGCTTAATGGGCCCTGCAAAATCCATAGTACAGCGGATACCATCTCAACACACAGCCTTAGATCATGTTGGGTACTCCGGCAGGTGGCCAAAAGCGGTGAGGATCTCCTCATCCAAAATACTTCAGAGCACCGCCCCACGGATAACAATACAGTATTGACGGTCTTCGAGACCTTCGTCTCAAATAATAGGCGTAAGAGAGCACTCCGCGGCATTGCCAAAGTCTGCCACGTGGCAGCAATAAATCCATGGAGCGGCTATCACCTTCAACGCCAGTGACGAACCTAAATCCCGAATAGCCCGAGCACGAGCCGCTTTGGTCCTCAATCCAATTGTGGACGGCTTTCGGCTCACTAAGGTGCTCATGGATGGTGGCAGTGGATTAAACCTCATCTATGAGGAAACTCTCCAAAAAATGGACATCGACAACAACCGTATTGAGCAAAGCAGTACGACCTTTCGAGGAATCATCCCTAGTCGGGAGGCACGCTGCACTGGAAAATCACACTTGATGTGGTATTCGGCACTCTGGAGAATTACGGGTCCGAAGAAATTACATCCCAAGTGGCCCCGTTCAGTAGCGGATACCACGCCCTTCTAGGGCGGGAGGCATTCACGATTTTTCAAGCCATACCCCATTACGGGTACATGAAGCTGAAAATGCCAAGACCCAAGGGAATTATCACTCTAGCTAGTGATCCGGATATAGCACTCTGCCCCGAGAACAAAACGGCCGCACTAGCCCTAGAGGCATTGTCCGAAGCCCTGATGGCGGAGGAATTAACCATGCTGCGCTCCACGGTGGACAGGGATGACGTGATACTAGAGAAAAGATCCAAGTCCACCTCCTTTAAACCAGCTAACGAAATAGTTAAATTCCAAGTCCATCCAACAGACCATACAAAAACAGCATCCATTGGGGCACAGTTAGACCCCACTGTGGACGCCGCACTACGGGAGTTTCTGCGCGAGAATCGGGACATATTCGCCTGGCACCCTTCAGACATGCCAGGAATCCCATGCGGATTGGCCGAGCATAGCCTTAATGTCCTAAAAGGATTCAAGTCGGTCAAGCAGACTCTTCTGCGTTTCTCTGAACCCAAACGACAAGCCATGGGAGAGGAGCTAGCCAAACTACTGGAGGCCGGGTTTATTAGAGAAATAAAACATCCGGACTGGCTAGCAAACCTGGTGATGGTACCAAAGAAGGACAAATCCTGGCGCCTATGCGTCGACTTCAAAGACCTTAATATGGCTTGCCCAAAGGATCCCTTCCCACTCCCTCGCATCGATCAAATTATCGATGCTACTGCAGGACACGAATCATTATGCTTCCTCGACGCATACTTCGATTACCCCCAGATTAAGATGGCGGAGTCTGATCAAGCCGCAACGGCATTTATCATGCCATACGACCCTTTCTGTTTTAACACAATGCCCTTCGGGCTCAAAAATGCCGGCGCAACGTATCAGCGCATGATCCAGACATGTTTGGAAAAGCAGATCGACAAGACTGTGGAGGCATATGTAGACGATGTGCTCATTAAAACTAGACACGTCGACTCCTTAATAGACGACTTGACGCTCACATTCGTCAATCTCTAAACATACGACATTAAGCTCAATCCGGAAAAATGTGTTTTCGGCGTTCCCACCGGAAAACTCCTGGCTTCATAGTCTCCAGTAGAGGAATTGAAGCAAATCCGGCCAAAATCCGAGCTCTGTCGCAGTTGGCTATCCCAACTGACCTAAGCAAATCCAGAAATTAACCGGATGTGTGGCGGCTCTAAACCGCTTTATCTCCCGATTAGGAGAAAAGGCACTTCCCCTTTATCGCCTTCTTCGGCGCACCAAACACTTTGAGTGGACGGACACAGCCACGGTTGGACTAGAAGAAATAAAAGCCATCCTGGCCACCAACCCAATCTTGGCCGCGCCAACTATTGGCGAACCAATGCTATTATATATAGAGGCAACTCATCAAGTTGTAAGCGCAGTGCTCGTCGTCGAACGAGAGATGGACGGACACAAATTCCCGCTACAAAAGCCGGTATATTATGTATCCACCGTCCTCACTCCATCCAAATCATGGTACCCACATTACCAAAAGATAGCATACGCGGTGTTTATGGCATCCAGGAAATTACGACACTACTTTCAAGAGTGTTCGATCACGATGGCATCCGAAGTACCACTCAATGACATAATAAACAACCATGATGCCACGGGCCGGATTGCCAAATGGGCTATTGAGCTCCTCCCGTTCGACATAACATATAAGCCACGACGAGCCATTAAGTCGCAAGTACTGGCCGACTTCGTAGCCGAATGGAAAGAAGCCGAACTCCCTAAAGAGTACGGCGAATACTCCAATTGGATCATGCACTTCGATGGCTCTAAAATGCTGGCTGGTCTAGGGGCTGCCGTCATTCTTATGTCCCTCATCGGAGACACGGTGCAATACGTGATCCAAATACTATATATGCACTCCAATAACGCAGCCGAATACGAGGCCCTACTACATGGCCTCCGGATGGCGATCTCCACGGGCATCCAACGCCTAGAGGTGCGTGGGGACTCGAACCTCGCAATATCCCAAATAAATGGAGACTTCGATGCCAAGGATCCGAAAATGGCGGCATATCACAATGTTGTCCTCAAAATGTTAGCTCGGTTCGAGGGGCTGGAATTCCACCACGTGGCTCGAGAAAACAACCAGGCAGCAGACATCCTATCTCGTATTGGCGCTAAACGCGACCCAGTCCCACCAAATATCTTCCTGGAAAGACTTTTTAAACCATCCGTGGTATGGGAAGGGGACACTGGAAAAATTAGTCTGGACCCGGCCACAACCCCAGATACCGAACACTCTGACACAATCGGAGGCTCTGCCACCGAAATAACACCTTCAGCCCACATGATTATGGCCGTCATCGCCCCGTGGACAGAACCATTCCTTGCCTACCTAACTAGACAGAAACTACCCGAGGACCAAAATGAGCCACGCTGCATAGTGCGGTGATCTAAAGCCTACAAGGTCCATGAGGGAGAGCTTTATAAGAAAAGCACAACCGGAGACCTTCAAAGGTGCATCTCCGAAGAGGAAGGGCAGAAGCTGTTGGCAGAAATCCATGCCAGACTCGGCGGCCACCGCGCAGTAGCACGGGCCCTTGTAAGTAAGGCCTTCCGTACAGGTTTTTATTGGCCGGCGGCCCGGGCAGATGCACAGCATCTGGTTCAACATTGTGTTGGTTGCCAGCTTTTCGCAAACCAAAGCCACATGCCACCTACCGCCCTCCAAACCATCCCCATTACTTGGCCCTTCGTGGTCTGGGGGCTCGATATGGTCGGACCCCTCAAAGGGGGAACCCATAAGAGAAAATACTTACTGGTCATGGTGGACAAATTAACCAAATGGATAGAGGCCAAACCTGTCAAAACGGCTGAATCCGGACCGGTGATAGACTTCATATCCGGGGTTGTACACCGTTATGGCGTTCCTCATAGCATCATCACTGACAACGGCACAAACTTTACAGGCGACGAGGTGAAACTTTGGTGCAGCAACATGGGCACTAAGCTCGATTATGCATCTGTCTATCATCCGCAAACTAACGGGCAAGTGGAACGCGTGAATGGTCTTATCATGATGGTATTAAACCCAGATTAGTCCGGTCCTTAAAGGAATCAGACACCCATTGGGTAGAGGAGCTCGACTCCATACTATGGGGGCTGCGGACCACGCCGAATCGCACTACCAGATACACACCATTCTTTATGGTGTACAGCGCTGAGGCGGTACTGCCTTGCGACATAATCCATGACTCACCCCGAGTGCGCATGGATGAAGAAAGGGAGGCCGAGCTCGATCGGCAGGACAGTTTGGATGCCCTGGAGGAGGAGCACGACGTGGCAAAAGCCCGTTCCGCATTCTATCAACAACAGGCTCGAAGGTATCAAAGCAGAGAAGTGCGGGCCAAAACCTATAACGTTGGTGAACTAGTTCTGCGCCTGCCGGAGAAGAAAAAGAACAAGCTCAAACCCAAATGGGAAGGTCCCTTCATTATCGACCAGGTTCTGATCGGTGGAGCGTACCGTCTGCGGGATGCATCGAGTAATCGAATCGAGCAAAACCCATGGAACGCAGCCAGACTACGAAGATTCTACGCCTAGCGCCGGACTCTATGTTCGTCTCCTTACCTCCATGAATTTTTTGCACATCTGTTTTTCCTCTTTCTTTCTCTCTTTTATCTTCAAAGCCCTAAAGGGCTAAACCTGTGTCTTGGTTACACAATCTTGACGCGCTATCCGCGCTGAATTTACCTGGGGGCTTCCTATACAGAAGCTTAATCTAATCATTTTTTCGGGCTTCATGCCCCGCACATGTGTCATCCTTCCACATGTACCTTTTTTCGCCATTATATGCATCGATATGACTCAAGTTTTGGCCAAGCTGGGTTGCCTGGCTCTTGTGTTTATGCCCTACGTTCCCGTTAATTTGGCTAGGGCATAAGGGGAGCACCTCTGCGATTGTTACTGTCGGGTCAGCCGGATGTGTACCTCAGACTGGGTGAAGCCGAAAGCTAGCGTTCTTAAGGGAATATTCGGTCAGTGAATAAAAGATGACTTTCATTTAAATTACTACATGCCCCTAGATGTTTTTAACCTGCGACTCGCAGCCCGTACATGAACATTAGGGCATGCATACCCAAGGAAAGGAACCCTTAACGGCACTATTCTCCCTGGAAGATGTTTCTTACTACCCATGTAATATAACATAGCTAGTTGGGTACTTGTCTATTCAAGCACTTATGACCCCTACGCCTGGTTTCCATGCATACCCCGGTTTTTATATAACCGAGTGGGTATTCGGATACACTCCGGGCTATCGGGTCCAGAGGTCGAAGCGAAAAGGTCCGCCATGACAAATGATTTACAATCCGGCTAGGGACATTACATATGTCAGTTGAAGTACACAGTCACTAAGACTGATTAAATTCTTCTTCTATACCATCCAACAGGCTGTCTAGCCTAGAATCCTATTGGGAATACTTTGCGGCTAACTCTACTTGATCATACACTAAACTGACAGGGATTTCCTTCCCATCGGGCCCCACAGGTCCGACCTCGGCCATGTGGTTTGGGTCAGCCTTGGTGTATCGTGTCTTCACCATAGCCCAGGCTTCCCGTGCACCCTATCGACAGGCCGATATATTCCATAACCGGAAGCGCCTCCGTGCTCCCTTCAGCTTCTCTATAAGCTCCCACATGCCTCCTGGCGGGGACGCGGATGGCCACAAGGCTTGGGCAATACTCTGCATCACCTGCCGAACTTGTTCGTGCAGTTGTGAGAGCTCTGGCAGAAGATCACCCGAGGACCCAGGCATCTCTTCCGTGGGACGACCCGTCAACGCACCTGCAGATATAACGCTGTTAGCAGGCTTCTTCGCCGAACTCCTTTAAAAAAGTTCGTTCAAGCACTTACTAAAAATGCCACGCTGAAGCCGTTTATTCTCCTTCACGGAGTACAGAAGGTGGGCTTGGACATCCTTCAGTTCCACGCCCAGCCGGATATTGGCATCTTGGAGATCGTTTTTCTCCTGCCTGACTCGCGTCAGCACGTGCTCGCCAGCGTTTCGCTGTCGATCATCACATACTGTATCTGCCTCCACGGCCTCCGGATTCACTCCGGGACCACCGGCAACATCTATTGTTAGGTGTGCATGTACGCCGCATACTACCTGGTACTGATATTCTTTGCAATAGACAAAAGAGTTACCAGGGGGACCCTTTGTGGACTCCTTCAATGCGGCAACAGCGGCTTCCAGCTGGGCCTTGCACTTGTTCAGCTCTTGAGACAGTTGGGTATTCTTCTCAGTAAGAACCTGCACAAATATTGATCCTTAAATCAGTTGCGTCAATTGTTTTAAGTCTCAGGGGCTACTGATACATATAATCGTCAGATTTACTTACCCGTACATCCATTACATAGTGGTCTGTGGCTCTGGCTAGACCATTTTGAGAATCACGGAGGTACGCGTCTCTAGAATTGAAGGCATCAAATGCCTTTGGTGAGAAGCAAGCGTCACGGAGTACGGCCCGGCGACGCCTATGATTAATGGCACTCTCCACTTCTGAATTTGTAGCGGACAGTCTATCCGCATCCTCTGTAGGAGGACTATCCGGCGTCCGCCCAATGTCGGCTTCCGCCTCTATGTCCGGCCCTGGAGCCCGACTGGTGGAAGCATGATCGGCAGCCTCTCCGACATATTCCGGTGAGCGTTTTTTCTATTAAAGAAACACGGACGTCATTACATTTTGAGAAAGACGACAACCACTGAGCGGGGTTTTTTGTCATACCTCTGCGTCGGCGCCTCTGTCCTGACCACCTTCCTCTTGGGCCTACCCGGCCTCGGTGCCTCTTGTTGGCGAGTTGCTGCGGGTTCGGCACGGCGTCCCGAATGCCTTCCCTGTAAAACACCATATGTATATGGTAGGTGAAGTGTCTAAAAGGGGATCCTAGTTTTTGGAGTTGGGATTTTGGTTTTTCTTACGTGCGATGCATCGAGCAGTCCGGGATAGTCGGCCATAATGGGCACCATGGCGTCATCACAGCTCAATTGATAGAACTGTCTGTCTATCAGCTCCACGAATATGTCCGGATCTTCTTCAAGTCTAGGACCCAGGGCCCGGTCAGGGTCCTCTGGTTGTGGAGATCGGCTGTTGACCTCCCTTACAGCTTTTCGAAGTTCTTGCCGTAAAATGGCAAGGTAAGTACCTACGACAAGAAATGCGGGAAAAATGGGAGTAAGGGGATATAACTCACCCAGCTTGGAGGGTTGTACATGGAGAATCCATCCCGTGGCTTGATGCAGATGAACTCCTATTCCTCTCCCTTGAATAACTCGAACATAATTTTTGCTAAAGCAGCAGCGGAGTCCGGTCCCTTACGCCCGCAACGGATGGCATCATCTTCCCCGTTAAAACACCATAGGGGGTTCCCTCGATATTGAAGCGGCTGCACTCCCCGCATTATGCATACTGACATAACTTCGATTACTATCAATCCTGATTGAGCCAGTGCTTTAATTCGGTTCATCAGGTAAAGGACTTCTCCATTGTCTTCCTCCTGGGGGCTTCGTGGACGCCAGCTTCGGCGTTTCTTCAGAGGAGCATTGTTGAACTCAGGAAGACCCCGCCGAACAGGGTCCAGAAGAGGGACGTCCTCCATATAAAACCATTCCGAAGGCCAGTCTTTGGATGTCTTCTTCAGAGTACCGGACAAGTATCCGGTTTAGGCGATGTGCCATATTTCGGCTCCGCCCACTTGATAAAGTGACCCCTTTTGCGTGCGAGGGACGAGGCAAAATAACCTCTTCCACAGCTCAAAATGAGCCTCACGGCCCAGGAATAACTCGCAAAGGGCAACGTAGCCGGTGATGTGTAGTATAGAAGCAGGGGTGAAATTATGCAGTTGGAGGCCGTAAAACTCCAGGAGCCTGCGGAGGAATGGATGAATTGGAAATCCGAGTCCCCTTAATAAGTAGGGAACAAGGCACACCCGCTCCCCCGTAGAGGGGCCGGGGAAGCTCTCCGCTTGCTCCCCGCTATTGTAGGTGGCGAGCCCGGCTCGAACGGGAACCATATACGCTGGAGGAGGAATCCCTGAGTCTGTAGTTCGACTAATCGACTGTGTGGGATGGAAAATATCTCCCAATCACCGGGCTTAGGGCTACGGGGCAGGAGGAGGAGCTGCAATGGTCGGCCATGTTGGAATGGATTTTTTCCGAAGCGCGCTCCGATGGATTCTCGCTGTGGGAGGATGGTATGGATTGGATCTAGGAATCCCCATCCCTTTAATAGACGATTTACTTATCTGGCTAGGGGGGTTGAATGTAAAAACGCCCTGGCTCCTCATATTCATTCGACGCGTGGAGGATAGCGCTTATTGGGCGCAGAAGCCAGGAAGTCCAACATTTATGGGTCCAGACACTGCTTGACAAACATTCAAAATTTTAGAAGAACCCGCCTTGCAATGCCGAAGAAAATATTGCGCGCCGGACTCATCGTCATTGAAGCTTGGTTCTGGGGCTACTGAGGGAGTTCTGGATTAGGGGGTCTCCAGACAGCCGGATTATATCCTTTGGTCGGACTGTTGGACTATGAAGATACAAGATTAAAGACTTCGTGCCGTGTCCGGATGGGACTTTACTTGGCATGGAAGGCAAGCTAGGCAATATGGATATGTGTATCTTCTCCTTTGTAACCGACCTTGTGTAACACTAGCCCCTTCCGGTGTCTATATAAACCGGAGGGTTTTAGTCCGTAGGACAACATACAATCATACCATAGGATAGCTTCTAGGGTTTAGCCTCTCTGATCTCGTGGTAGATCAACTCTTGTAATACTCATATCATCAAGAACAATCAAGCAGGACGTAGGGTTTTACCTCTATCAAGAGGGCCCGAACCTGGGTAAAACATCATGTCCCCTACCTCCTGTTACCATCTGCTTTAGACGCATAGTTCGGGACCCCCTACCCGAGATCCGCTGGTTTTGACACCGACACCCCGTGCTTCCTCGCGTCGTGATAGAGGCAAAGGTGTCCCGTTTTTCGATGAGATGGTGATTATCATTTTTGAGGAGTATACTTTGACGATCCAACTACGAACGTGCGAAGACGTCGCGCCTTAGCGATCACTAAACCAACTCTAAGAGGTTATTGACCACGCCGGAGCACGATCAACCTGACCACGAAGGTCTATTTTCTGCAAGCAAACGAAGAACAGGCAAGAAACTAAGATTGCAATGTGGATATTGCGAATATAAGATGAAAGCTTTATTGATGAAGGTGGGGTTCTGTGACGCCTTTGTCTAGTTGTTGAACACAAACGAAGTACGCGAAGTTGCAGCTATGGCGAACTTTTAATCTAAACAAAACCCGAAGTCTAAACGATGCCCTAAGGGCTGTATATATGGAGGAAGAGGGGGGAATTTCGTGGCCCTTGGAGGAGGGGTCCGAAACCAACCCTATGTCTTGTTTCCCCACACATATGGACTCTGAAAACAACCTATACTTAAGTATTGCGAACTTACATGGGCCTGGCCCAATAATAACGTGATGCAACACCTAGAATAGCCTCTAGACGAAATTTATGAAGTGGCATCTTGTATATTTCGTCGAAGGCTTCATGCACTCCTTATGATGGCTTCAAAGTCCTGAAATCATCACTTGCAACTCCGTTCTTGTTCCCATACGCATGCCATCATCTCCATGCTTGGTATTGCTCCAATGTTCATCCCTCTTATCCATGCCAGGCCCTTCATTTGTAAGCAAAACAAATGTATCCAATTTAGGCAGTATCATATTCTCATGAACATTAGAATCATTACCAAGAAACGAAAGTACCTGATAATTTAATTGGCGTGCGCGAGCTCTAGTAATTGGAACAGTGCAAAATACCGTGGGGTGAGCTATTTAATCACAAATTACTTTGGAACATTCTCTGCTGTGTCATTAATTAATATCTTCTGGTGATACACTTAGACTGTCATCCAAAAATCTGGTCTGTTTAACATCATTTAGCTTATTTGTAACTATTACTATCTGGACATATGCTTTTGTAGAAAAGCTCATAAGGCATAATTTGTATTGTATAATTGTATAGGTTAGTGTTGGGGATATTACTACTGGGCGTAAACCGGCCTATCTGCGCCGGATTAACTTCATCAGTAGTTAAGCATGTTAAAGCCCATGAAGATAGATGAGGGATCAAGACCCATAATCGGCTGAGAGCCTGTAGCCGTAAACCGGCGTCAATATGTAACTTGTATTGTAAGTAAGGAATAAGTAGAGACCAAACTGGACACATCTATGAGCCGGTGTTGGGACTCTGTAAACCGACGGGCGTCATCCATGTATATAAGGGGATGACCCGGCGGCGGTTCAAGGGGAAGGGACAACAACTCGAGACATAGGCGAAGCTTATTTGCTCCCTAGTCATCGAAACACCCATCAATTCCATCACAACTAGACGTAGGCTTTTACCTTCCTTGAAGGGGCCGAACTAGTATGAACTCTCTTGCGTCCTTGTGTCCTCTTTAACCCCTTCAAGCTAACCTGTAGCGATGGCTCCACGACTAAGTCCTTTCTCTAGGACATCTGTCGTGACAAAACCACGACAGTTGGCGCCCACCGTGGGGCTATCGCATGATGGTTTCCGGTTCTTGGAGGGCCACTAAGAGTCGTCGCGGCAAACTCTACATCGACGACGCAGGCTGGGGCCCCGAGGCTGGCTCAATTGAGTATGGGTACCGGGTCCCCTTTGGTAGCATTCACGTTTTCATTGGCAAGATCGGCGAACCGGGCCCTGAGTCGGACATCTGCACCGACCTCGTCGAGACGGCTCAGCATACACGATCCGCCCGGGTTAAACCGGCCATGACGCGTGCCTTCGTGGGAATGATCCATGGAGGGAGTTACGAGGATGGATCGGAGCTTCGCGGGGCGATTGCCGTTCGTTCCGGTGACGAATCTTCGACCGGAGAAACCGAATCTCTTTATCAGCTACAAGATGGCCGGATTCAGAGCTGTTCCGATGGCGACAGTATTCCTGACCCCTCTGATCTGCCTAACCGGGTTGGAATATTCATGATCGGAACACAAGCAGCGCTTCACTCTTCGACAGTCGCGGCAACGATCTCCGGTTCAGCAGCGGCAATGGTTGCCGGGGCGGGAGGCCCTGTGCGCCCACCGGCTCAGGTTCTATCAGAACTATTTGATGCATTGGCTGTGCTTATGGCAGAAGTTAATCCGCCCGATCAAGATGCTCACAACGCGGAGATTGCAAAGGTAAAGGAACAAATCACCCAGGCCAAAACGGATCTGGCAGCTGAGGACACCAGGATGGCCGCAGAGCGGGCCGCTTTAGACGCGCAGGCCTACAGGCTTATGTTGGATCAGAGCGCGTCGCATGAAGTCATGAGGAGGAAGCACCAGTCCCGCTTACCTCCGGTTTTCGAGGCCACAGACCTTTTCAACACTCCAGGACCAAGAGCCAGTAATCCGCTGGAGGGGAACCGGGCAGAAGCCCCTGGGACCGGTGCACCGGTTCAGCCCCGTCAGATGGACCCGCCTCGTCAAAACACCATTATACCTCGGGATGCTTTAACACCTCCGGGTCACTACTCCAACCCAATGGACAATCTTGTTGCCGCTGCTGCACGACTGGAGGCCATTCCAGTTGAAGGTGACTCGCCGCAAGCAGTAGAGACGCGACGGGTCAAGGAACTTCTGAGGACGGCTTTGGCCCAACAGAAGGCGTACTCGTACAGCCGCGACCGAATCCACTCGACCCCCCGTCCAAGCCGGAGCTATAGCAGACATATGGATGAACCAGCAGTGTCGAGTAATGAACGACATGGAGCACCCCGTGGTAGCAACCCGACGGGTGGTGCTGATGACGCTCAGGAAGTGGTGAACCGGGCCTGAGCGCGTAGGGAGGCCGAGTTAGCCGCACAGCATCAGGCTCGGCAGCTCACGCCGGTTCGTCCAACCATTTCAATCGAACCTGGTGTTACTTCTAGTTCTTTGGGGGTGCCTTGCCTCGTCCCCGCTTTACGCAACATGTGCTTGCCCAAGGATTTCAACGGCCCACGCAAGGTACCAAATTATACGGCGGATCAACCACCAGAGACATGGGTAGAGAGCTATGAGATGGCCATGGAGATGCTTGATGTGGATGACACGGCGTGTGCGAAATACTTCACCATGATGCTCGAAGGAACGGCCCGTACTTGGTTAAAAAGCTTGCCCGCTAATTCTATCAGTTCATGGGCCCAATTACGAGCCCGGTTTATCAACAATTTCAAGGATACCTGTAAACAGCCTATGTCGATAGTGGACTTAGCTGCATGCGTCCAGGAGGAAGGAGAGTCAACGACTCATTGGGTGCGCCGGGTTTCACAAGTGTTGCACTCCTCAGACCGCATCAACGCTGACACCACAGTATTAACCCTAGAAGGCAACTGCCGGTTTGGACCCCTGAAGTTGAAATTGGGACGGATGAAGCGTCATTGCACCGACATGGGGACCCTCATGGCCGCTTTGGTAAAATATGTTGATTCTGATAGTACCAAGGATCCCGAATCTAATGATGACAAGACAGGGAAGGGGAAGAAGAACAACAGCTCCAAAGGTCAGCAGCATCACTGGGCAGGCAATGGCGGAGGAGGCAAGCGTAAAGCGGATGGCAACACGAATTTTGTGGCTAATACCAACGTACAGGACAATGGCCAACGGCACAAGGGTAGGCCGAAAAATCGTAGTGGAGCACCCAACCCCAACCCAAACCGCCTGAACTATCTGCTAAGCCAGCCCTGTCCAAGACATGGGACGAAGGAGGAGCCAGCAGACCACCTTTGGAAGGATTGCTTTATTATGCAGGAGTTCAAGAATTCTAATAATTTCCGGTATGATCAAGGATCTGGCAGTGGCTCAGGGTCCGGGCCGGGTTACGGTGGAGGAAGTTCCGGTTCAGGATTTAATGGTAATCCGGGCGGACATAATGGTCAAAATAGTCAGAACAACCAGGGTGGTTACAACCAACAGCAGCAAGAGTCAGGTTACCAAAGCAACCCAAAGCAGTTGAGTAATGGGCAGTACCATGTCTTTACCACTAGCTTGGACAAGCGAGACCGGAAGGTTCAGAGGCGGGCAGTCAACTCTGTTGAACCGGCCACACCTCGTTATCTACGTTGGTCTGAACAGCCAATCATATGGAGCAGATAGGATCACCCACTCCAGGTCGATAATCCGGGTCAGTTGGCTCTGGTGGTGGCGCCTCAAGTGGGAGGTTATAAGTTCACCAAGGTGCTCATGGATGGAGGGAGCAGCATTAACATCCTATACTATGAGACCTTCCGTCATATGGGACTTACAGATAAGAATCTCAAACCGTCCAATACAGTATTCCACGGTGTAGTGCTTGGCAGATCAGCATATCCCGTTGGTAAGATAGCTCTTGAAGTGGCCTTTGGGGATGATCATGATTCCAGGTCGGAGACATTAACGTTTGAAGTGGTGAAAATCCAAAGTCCATATCATGCCCTGTTTGGGCGTCCGGCATACGCCAAGTTTATGGCTCGGCCCTGTTATGTGTATTTGCAGCTCAAGATGTCGGGTCACAAGGGGACAATAACGGTTCACGGAAGCCGCAAAATCGCTTTGGAATGCGAGGAAGGAGATGCGGCTTATGCAGAGACGGTTTGTGCCACCGAGGAGTTGAAGTACTATAAAGACAATGTTGACCCGGCGGACATGACTCCGTTGAAGAAGCCAACTACGGAGCATGATCCGGCCCTGAAGTTCAAATCGGCAGCAGAAACTAAGCTTGTTGAGTTCGTACCTGGCGATTCGTCCAAGCAGTTCAGCATTAGTTCCAACTTGGATCCGAAATAGGAAAGCGCGCTCATCGAGTTCATCCGTGAGAATCGGGACATTTTTTCATGGAAGCCCTCTGACATGCCAGGTGTACCGAGGCAACTTGTTGTGCACACACTTAATGTGGATCCTAAATACAAACCGGTGAAACAGTTCCTCCGCCGGTTTAACGAAGAAAGACGCAAGGCGATTGGAGAAGAGGTAGCCAGGCTCTTAGCAGCTGGTTTTATTATTGAAGTTTTCCACCCTGAGTGGCTTGCCAATCCGGTGCTAGTCATTAAGAAAAATGGCACCTGGCGTATGTGTGTGGATTACACAGATCTTAATAAAGCTTGTCCAGCGGATCCTTTTGCCCTCCCCCGTATTGATCAAATCATTGATGCTACGGCGGGTTGTGAGCGTTTATGTTTTTTGGATGCATATTCTGGCTATCATCAGATCAAAATGGCAGTTAAGGACCAGGAGAAGACGGCATTCATAACTCCCTTTGGATCCTTCTGCTATGTGTCTATGCCCTTTGGGCTCAAAAGTGCCCAGGCAACTTATCAACGGTGTGTACAAAATTGTCTTCACAAGCAGATTGGCCGTAATGTACAAGCTTACGTGGATGATATCGTGGTTAAATCCAGGGAGAAGGAGACTCTGGTTGATGATTTGAAGGAAACCTTTGATAACCTAAGGACGTACAAGATGATGCTTAATCCGGACAAGTGTGTCTTTGGTGTACCGGCCGGCAAGTTATTGGGTTTTCTGGTGTCCAACAGGGGAATTGAGGCTAATCCGGAGAAGATCACAGCCATCACCTCCCTGGCTAAACCGAAGTGTATCAATGATGTTCAACGCCTGGCAGGCCGGATTGCCGCGTTAAGCCGGTTTATCAGCCGCCTTGGTGAGAAGGCAATCCCTTTGTATCAGATGTTGAAGAAGACAGATCAATTCGTCTGGAGTTCTGCTACTGATGAAGCATTTGAGGACTTAAAGCGGCAATTGGCCAAACCGCCTGTGCTCGCCGCTCCCATTGATAAGGAGCCGTTACTGCTATATGTTGCTGCTAATGCTCGTGCGGTCAGCGTGGCTATTGTGGTGGAACGAAAGGAGGCAGGTAAGGAGCATCCGGTTCAACGTCCGGTCTATTATTATCAGCGAGGTACTCATTGAGTCCAAGCAAAGGTATCCGCATTGCCAGAAGCTGGTGTACGGAGTTTTTATGGCAAGCCGGAAGCTTAAGCAATACTTCCAAGGGCACCCAATTACGGTGGTCAGTTCTGCTCCTTTGGGAGATATCATCCAGAACCGGGAAGCAACTGGCCGGATTGCAAAGTGGGCTATAGAGCTGGGGCCGTACGGTTTGAAATATGTGCCTCGGACAGTGATTAAGTCTTAAGCACTTGTTGATTTCATCAATGATTGGATGGAAATGCAAGAACCTGAAGAAAAGCCGGATCATACGTATTGGACCATCCATTTTGACGGATCCAGGCAGTTGGATGGCTCGGGGGCTGGAGTCGTATTAACTTCCCCACGAGGTGATAAGTTTTGTTATGTTCTCCATTTAATGTCCCCTTGTACTAACAATGCAGCTCAGTATGAAGCCTTGCTCCATGGTCTTCGGATGGCTAAGGAGATGAATCTAAGTCGAATTAAGTGCTTTGGTGATTCGGACCTTGTGGCTCAGCAAGTGTCTTGCACTTGGGACTCCAAGGACCCACTCATGGCAGCATATCGTCGTGAGGTGGATATTGTTGTAGGTTATTTCAGAGGCTATCAGGTGGACCACGTGGACCGGCGGAAAAATGAAGCGGCGGACGCTTTAAGCCGGCTGGGCTCTCAGTGCAAACCGGTCCCACCCAATGTTTTTCTGGATGTGCTGCACAACCCGTCGGTGAAGATCCCCGGTGAAGAGGATTTAGCCATTCCTGATCCGGAGGCTCAATTGGTGGCAGTTCTTCATATTATTCAGGATTGGACGCTTCCTTATCTGGCGTACAAGAACCGGGGCGAGTTGCCAGAAGATGAGATTCTGGCCCGACAGATAATCCAGCGATCCAAGTCCATGGCTGTCATCAACGGTGAGTTGCATCATTGTAGTGTATCAGGAGCTTTTCAACATTGCGTGTCTCTTGAAGAAGGTCGTGAAATTTTGCGGGAGATCTATGAAGGAGATTGTGGTCACCACGCCGGTTCAAAGTCTCTGGTGGCTAAAGCGTTTCGCCATGGTTTCTATTGGTTAACTGCTCATGCTGATGCGAAGGATCTGGTCAGACGATGTGATGGTTGCCAAAGGTTTTCAAGACGTGCTCATGTACCGGCTCAAGAATTGAGGATGATTCCAATTACTTGTTCGTTTGCGACTTGGGGGCTGGATATGGTTGGGCCTTTCAAAAGGTCCAAAGATAAGAAGACCCACCTCCTGGTGGCGGTGGACAAGTTTACAAAGTGGGTGGAGGCAGAACCTGTTAGCAAGTGTGATGCGGCCACGACGGTTCAGTTCATCAAAAAGGTGATTTTCCGGTTTGGCTTTCCGCACAGTATTATCACAGATAATGGTACCAATTTATCCAAAGGTGCTATGAAGGAGTTCTGCAAACGGGAGCACATCCGGCTCGATGTTTCATCAGTGGCACATCCACAGTCCAATGGTCAAGCAGAAAGAGCTAATCAAGAGATCTTGAGAGGCATCAAGCCCCGGCTCATGGTTCCTTTGCAGAGAACGCTAGGTTGTTGGGTAGAAGAATTACCATCTGTGTTATGGAGCATCAATACAACACCCAACAGATCAACAGGATACACACCGTTCTTCATGGTTTATGGAGCGGAAGGGGTTCTCCCCAGTGATATCCGTCATGATTCACCTCATGTCACGGCTTATATTGAAGCGGACAACGAGACAGCACGGCAAGATGCTTTGGACCGGTTGGATGAAGAGCGTGACATCGCAGCCACCCGATCGGCGATTTACTAGCAGGATCTTCGTCGTTATCATAGTCGCCGAGTCAGAACCAGAGCCTTCCAGGAAGGATATTTGGTGCTTCGGCTCATCCAAGATCAGACTGATATGCATAAGCTATCCCCACCTTGGGAGGGGCCTTTCGTGGTCAGCAAGAATCTGCATAACGGGTCGTACTATCTGATCGATATTCGAGAGCATAAGGACTCACGTACATCAGAGGAAGAGACTAACAGGTCGTGGAATATAGCTCATCTTCGGTCTTACTATACCTGAGCCATTGACTATGCTTATGTACATACAATGTATATATTATGATTAAGTATAATAAACTGGAACCTCAGCTAAAGCGGGGTATCTTCTTTTTTACATCATGTGAGGTTACACGGAGTTGCTCTGAAGCGGCCTCCGGTTTACCCCTTGAGTTCGCTTTGCTAAAAGCATCGTGTTATATCACTTGGAGGATTGGTCGTGTACGAACCAATACCATGCCTCTTGATAGGCGAAAGCCACCAGATCACTTGGGGACTTGGTCATGTCTGAACCAGTCATGCCTCTTGATCAGCCTAAGGCCACAGAATCACTTGGGGGCTTGGTCGAACCTGAACCATGACCACGCCATTTGGTCGGCATAAATGCCAAAAGAATCACTTGGGGACCTGGCTAACTAGAACCATAGTTACACCTAACGGGAGCTTGGTCGTGTTTGGCCATGGTTACGCCATTTGATCAGCTTAAATAAATCTTTTTTGGCAAACATTTTTGTCGTTGCTTTTGCTTCATACTTTTCTTTGAAGGGGTTTTTTTTCTTTTTATTGTGTTCTTTAAAACCGACAATGTTTTTTAACCAATCAATTGATGGAACACATTTCACGTCAATCCGGAGACTATTTGTCTGGTTTGATCCTTGTTGTTAACATCCTCTTATGGAGTAACACGGTGTTCCTTATAACTCGGCAAGGTTTACATGGTAACCAGTGTCATATACATATACAGGAGTTGTTATTTCCTCCAAACAGTGTGGGTTTGCAAAAGCTCCGCTTCAAGGTTGGCCAAGCCAACTTCACACTCAATGGTGGCGGGTATTATGTATCTCAAAATTTTTTGTCATATACTTAAAATTTTATTTTGGATGTTTTGACTTTATATATACAAACATCATATTCCGCCTGACGGTACAACCGCGGTGGCACTTAACGAATTTCTTATTTCAGAAAGTATTTTGGAAAGTTCATTACCACAGGAAGAACAAGTTATGCACGAAGGCATATCAACATCAAAGGTATCAGCTAGCCCATTACAACGCAACATGGTTCCCATAATAACATAATTGTTTTTCACAAAGGAGAGACAGTTTTAAAACCGGCTTCCGGTTTAAGCTTGGCCACCAGCCTGGCCTGATGGTTGTGGGTCATCCTGCGCCGCTTCAGCTTCCGTTTCTCTACCCAGTGGCTGAAAATCCACAGTTGTCCAGTCGATTCGCAATCAATGCTTGAAAAACAGCTTCGTCATGGATTAGCGAAGACGGGTCAATATCGGGAGCGTAGGTATGCTTACGGATTGGAGGGATTAGGTTTCCCGATTCATGGATTGGTGCATCTATTCGCTTGTTCTGGCTGTCATATTGGGCTTGATAATGAGACAAATCTGCTTCCTCAGCCAGTTGACAAGCTAGCGGACGTACCTCCCGGTTTATGGCTCGCAGATCCGCTTCACCAAATTCTGACCCGTCTTCCTTCAAACTGGGATAACCCTGAGCCGCTTCAATAGGATCAAAATCCGGCACCCTGGCTTTTGCCCGGATTAAAGCATTGATTGCACCGGTTCGACCAGCAGATTTCTTCAGCTCTTCAACCCGGGCAGGAAGCACTGACAGTTTCATCAAAGTATCTTGAATCAGAGTGGGCGCCGGTTTGTTATGAGACGCGATACAAATGATCCGCTGGGCACCAGTATACAATTGTTCAACCAAGGTATAGGCGGCTTTCAATTTCTTCCGCACATCTGACCCCAAGTGACCAATGCGTGTCCCTGAAATACCATAAAAGGTTAATAAACTGGCGACTCTGTAAGAAGGCAGAACCAATTTAGAAGGCAAGCTGGCTTACCAAAGATAGCAGTGGTCATGGCTTGAATGTGCCGCTTTATGCTGGTCAGTTCATCCATCACTGGTTTCAGTGCAGCCTCAGCATCCTCTGCTCGTTTGATCAAAGCGGATTTTTCAGTGGCCCAATCCGCCTGTTTCTTCTTGAAGTTCTCCTTAAGTTGTTCCATGGCGGTTAAGGCACTAGCCAATTCCTCTTTTTCCTTGGAGGTTTCAGCCTGTTGGGTTTTCAGGTTTTCTCGCAGATCGATGACTTGGCTTTCTTTCGCCTTCAGCTCCGCCTGCAGGCATACAGATATATGTTTCAACAAGTCGGTAGAAGGATTCAAGTACCAACCACATAACAAGTTATGTGCTTGGCACTTGGGGGCTAATGCATATTTGATCTTCATCTTTCAATTGTTTACAAAGTCCCAAGCTCAATACAAGTATTCAACTTGGCACTTGGGGGCTAATGCATATTCGATCTTCATCTTTCAATTGTTTACAAAGTCCCAAGCTCAATAGAAGTATTCAACTTGGCACTTGGGGGCTAATGGCTATTTGATCATATGTATTCTGATGCGGCAGTTTCAATTACTTAAAGTACCGGTTTAACTACGCTAAGTTGAACCGGCCCTTGGGGGCTACATCAGCAAATTTCAAAGCATCAAGATTTATATTATTAAGTCCCGGTTTGAAAGAATAGTTCAAACCAGCCCTTGGGGGCTAGGAGAGTCAGCAAGAATAAAAGCATACAAGCAGGAAGGACCATATGGAAGTTACCTCATATTTATCTTTCATCATATTAACCAGACTGGCTTCGTAGTCACGGCTGGTATACAGCCGGTTCAGATAGCCGAAATGGATATCTTGGGCATTCAGAGCAGAGTAAGCCGTCAGATCAGCGTTCCACGTGCCTTTGCAAAAGCAGCAAATTCTTCCTTGGCAGAATGTTTGGATAAAGCGACAGGATTGCTTGGTTCAGCATGACCAGTGCCAGTAATGACAACCTCATCATCCTTGGTACCACCGGTTTGCACTGGAGCTGTTGGCTTCTCAGTAGATTTTGCTGGACCGGTGGAGCTTTCAATCCGGATGGAACCTGTGGGCTGTTGGATAGGGCCTGAGGTATCAACAGGTCTCTCTTCAGCAATAAGATCATCATCTGGCCGCGGTGGATTGTTGGGAATATCCTCAGAGATAGCCGCTTCAGGAATGACATCTTTTTCGGCCGCTTTGTCCAGGCGGGCCTTCTTGCTTGGCCTAGGTTTGGCCCTGAGAAGAGTAACCAAATTAAATACAGCATGTGTTCTAAGGCAATGTACTGCAAACATCACAATAAATATGGCTTACCCAAGCACCGTTTTGAGCGGCGGGAGCTGAGTGGCCGATGACTCGCCAGAAGATGAGTGGGAGATAACCTGGTAATCGGAGTCAGACGGATTAAGAGGTTGACGAAAGCAGACCGCTTTAGGGCAAGCACTGATAGGCGAGTTAGAGACCTCGGAATAACGTTTCCGAACCGGACTGTTCGGTAAACCGGCGGAGGTAACTATCTGGCCGCTTTGCCGGGTGGTGCGGCGAGCCTCGTGTTGTTGAGTCTTCATAAGAAGTTTAGGATCCAAATAAGCAAGAGGATGAGAAAATTTAACTTTCCGGTTTGCCTGACGGATTTTTTGTGAAGGCAAAGTTTCTGAATCGGAAGAGAGAATAATTACCTCTGCAACATACGCATGGCTGGCTTCGGCATCATCCTGACAAATATCATCATCAATAAGACGCATGAAAAATAAACCAAGTGAGTCAAGCTCTACCTCAAAGTCCGGGTTATCCACCTCATCATCAGGGGCCGGATTAGAAGATGCAGTGGTTCTTTTCCTGTGGGCAGTCTTCTTCACAGCTTTAGTTTTTTGCCGGATTGCTCTTTCCGGTTTATTTGCCTTCTCTGGTTTCTCCTGTGGCAGCTTTTTGCTCCAAAACGGATCATCGCCCTGATTATATAGACACTGATATTACAAACAATGACCAGACATGTCAATAACAGATTTAGCAAAGAGAAAAATCAAAGTCTTACAGCTGGCGGTTTGTTGGTGGCACAGAAGGGAAGCAGGCCGGTTCTAGCGCAGATGTGCTCCGGTTCATTCAGTATCTTACGCACAACCTCTGTGATTTCTTCACCGGAGAGCTGGAGTCTTGAATGTCGCAGTGGGTCATCCACACTATCAGTATATTCGCACATCAAACTGGAGCGCTGACTAAGGGGCAGTATGCTCCATGATATCCAACAGCGAGCAAGGTCAACCCCTGTTAAACCGTTGGCTATAAAGGCTCTGAGCTTTGACAGCTGAGGAGCATATTTTCTTCTCTCCTAGGCAGTCAATCATTGAGGAAAAGGATGGGTATTGCTGAGCCGCTCCGGACGAAAGCCAGGCAAGGGATTCTCGCCAGCAGGGGAGATGTCTTTGCAGTAGAACCATGTCTGATTCCCCTCCTTGGGGTGACTGTGCAGCTTGGCGTGAGGGTATGTGACCTCTTTCCTTTTTTGAATCGCCATGACACCCAACTCCGTATTAGAGCCATCAGTAAACTCAGTACGGCGGTTTAGATGGAAAAGATCTCTGAATAATTCCAGTGTGGGCTCCTCTTGAAAGAACACCTCACAGAGCACTTGGAAGTGGCACATATTTGTAACAGAGTTGGGGCCAGTGTCTTGCGGATGGAGTTGGAAATCAGCTAGAACATCCCGGTAGAATTTAGAACCGGGCGGTTTAAAACCCCGGGCTAAGTGGTCTACGAAAACAACAACCTCTCCTTCTCGAGGTGTGGGGGGCATTCTTTGCCAGGAGCCCTCCAATGGATGGTATCTTTGCTGCCCAAGGCGCCAACCAGGACTAAATCGTCGAGTTGATCCTCTGTGACGCGAGAAGGGACCCAATTGCACTCATACACTTGCTTGGCCATGATGGAATCTACAAGGTAGAAGATCCTGGATCAAAAATGCATTTGATCAAGATACGTTGGTATGGACACTGTTAAACCGGAGACAAAACTATCTGAACCGGAGTTTCATGAAGCAACCAACATCTGGCGGTTCAACAAGGGGACTAATGGTATATACCGGTTCGTAAAAAATTTCTACAAAGTTAAACCGCCTGATCTAAGCATTGAACAGTTTTGGATCTGGAACATGTTTATACTACAAAAACAGATTTCACAAGATTATACTACAGCTTTGGATCTGGAACATGTTTATAAAGGAGATAAATATTCAAGGCCCTAAAGGAGCAGTGCCGAATCAATAAGCGAAGGTACGGATAAGATCTATGGTCTTAATATGCGAAAGTGAAAACGGAGGACAAAAACTACTCTTACACAGAGCGAAGATTCTCAGACTCATCTAAGGATCTATCATATGAACAAGAAGCAAGCCATGAACAGTCGAGAACATGGAAACCCTAGAACAGATCTATGATGTAAGGGATAGAAGACTTACCGGAGCTGAGGAAGAAGCGGAAGGTCGCCACGGTGCTCTGGTACGCTCAGGGTGATGCAGCGGCCAAAGTTGGTGCAGAGGTCGACGACGGCGGCAGAGCTTCGAAGACTGGGCGACGCGAGGAAGAAGAAGCATAAGGGCAAGCAGGGGAAAAAGAAATGACCCTTCGGTCCTATTTATAAAGCAAGGGACATGGGTCAGGCGCGAAAATCAAGGAGTTGCAAGTTTGGAAACAGAGTTGTCGCCTCGATTATCGCAGATCTATTAAACAAGAAGGTATCACGGATAGTTTCTTTATGATAGATGATGTCACGCCGATTTAAAGCAATCAGAGAAGATGACATCACGGCGGTTCACCAAACTACAAGAAGACATTGAAGATGAAGTTTTGCTAAGGATTGACATGAACCTGTTCAAATCAATCTGGGGCCTAATGTTGGGGATATTACTACTGGGCCTAAACCGGCCTATCTGGGCCGGATTAACTTCATCAGTAGTTAGGCATGTTAAAGCCCATGAAGACAGATGAGGGCTCAAGACCCATAATCGGCTGAGAGCCTGTAGCCGTAAACCGGCGTCAATATGTCACTTGTATTGTAAGTAAGGAATAAGTAGAGACCAAACCGGACACATCTATGTGCCGGTGTTGGGACTCTGTAAACCGACGGGCGTCACCCATGTATATAAGGGGATGACCAGGCGGCGGTTCAAGGGGAAGCGACAACAACTCGAGACATAGGCGAAGCTTATTTGCTCCCTAGTCATCGAAACACCCATCAATTCCATCACAACTAGACGTAGGCTTTTACCTTCCTTGAAGGGGCCGAACTAGTATAAACTCTCTTGCGTCCTTGTGTCCGCTTTAACCCCTTCAAGCTAACCCGTAGTGATGGCTCCACGACTAAGTCCTTTCTCTAGGACATCTGCCGTGACAAAACCACGACAGTTAGTATAATTTGTCAAACCATTTCACTTGCGGCATGTAAAATCCTCCACTCCCACAACCATGACATGTTTGAATTTCCTTTTGCCAGTATTGCTACATAGTCAATTTATTTATTTTCATTCGCTTTTACTTAACTGTCATTCACTAGAAAAACTGAAATATTACTACCATTGGATGTTTCACTGCATAGATTTATTTATTCAGTTGACCTAAACTTTATGTGCTAAATGTTTCCACAGCAACGTGCGGGGTATCAACTAGTTATTAAGGATCGGATGCTTTGTCGGGGTGGTACCCAGCCAATTGCTATGTCCGGGATGGACCCGCATGATGTACCTCATGTGCAAGCACGGGCGCGATGGAGTGCCCGCCTAAATCTGACATCGAGAACTCCAGTCCTGCTCGTCGTCGTGGAAGTGCATCGCCCCGACATTGCCGAATCTTTGCCCCCCGAAGCGTGTTGGGGATCGTTGCAGAAATTGAAAATTTTCTACGCATCACCAAGATCAAGCTATGGAGAGACTAGCAACGAGAGAGAGGGGAGTGCAAATTCATACCCTTGAAGATCACGATGCGGAAGCGTTAGAAGAACGCAGATGAAGGAGTCGTACTCATAGCGATTCAGATCGCAGTTCATTCCGATCTAAGCGCCGAACAATGGCGCCTCCGCGTTCAACACACGTACAGCCCGGGGACGTCTCGTCCTTCTTGATCCAGCAAGGGGAGAGGAGAAGTTGAGGGAGAGCTCCGGCAGCACGACAGTGTGGTGGTGGAGCTTGCAGTTCTCCGGCAGGGCTTCGCCAAGCACTACTACTACTACTACGGAGGTGTTGGGGAGGGAGAGGGTTGCGCCAGGGGAAGGGGTGCGGTTCCCATGCGCCTCCCCACTATGTATAGGGGTGGAGGGGGCTGGTTTCTTGCCCTCCAAGTCCAT
This sequence comes from Triticum aestivum, assembly GCF_018294505.1. Lineage (NCBI taxonomy): Eukaryota > Viridiplantae > Streptophyta > Magnoliopsida > Poales > Poaceae > Triticum > Triticum aestivum. Next base: position 718,930,310 of record NC_057812.1, on the reverse strand, counting down.
TGGGGCGTTGGCAAAGGTGGGGGGAAGAAATCCCATCATTTCCTTTCCCCACCGATTGTTATCCCCTATTTTTAGGGATCTTGATCTTATCCCTTCGGGATATGATCTTGTTCCTTCTAAGGGGGGATCTTGGTGCACCTTGACCAGGGGTGTGGGGCCTTGCCCCCACTACCCACATTCATGTGGGTCCTCCCATGCAGGTGGGCCCCACTCCGGAACCTTCTAGAACCTTCCCGGTACAATACCGAAAAATCCCGAACATTTTCTGGTGGCCAAAATAGGACTTCCCAGATATAAATCTTTACCTCCGGACCATTCCGTAACTCTTCGTAACATCCGGGATCTCATCTGGGACTCCGAACAAGATTCGGTAACTGCACACTAATTCCCATAACAACTCTAGCGTCACCGAACCTTAAGTGTGTAGACCCTACGGGTTCAGGAATCATGCAAACATGACCGAGACAACTCTCTGGCCAATAACCAACAGCGGCATCTCGATACCCATGTTGGCTCCCACATGTTCGACGATGATCTCATCGGATGAACTACGATGTCGGGGATTCAATCAATCCTGTATACAATTCCCTTTGTCAATTGGTACGTTACTTGCCCGAGATTCGATCGTCGGTATCCCAATACCTCGTAGAATCTCGTTACCGGCAAGTCACTTTTACTCGTTCCGTAACACATCATCCTGTGATCAACTCTTTGGTCATATTGAGCTCATTATGATGATGTCCTACCGAGTGGGCCTAGAGATACCTCTCCGTCACACGGAGTGACAAATCCTAGTCTCGATTCGTGCCAACCCAACAGACACTTTTGAAGATACCCGTAGTGTGCCTTTGTAGCCAGCCAGTTACGTTGTGACGTTTGGCACACCCAAAGCATTCCTACGGTATCTGGGAGTTGCACAATCTCATGGTCTAAGGAAATGATACTTGACATTAGATGAACTACATGATCTTGTGCTATGCTTAGGATTGGGTCTTGTCCATCACATCATTCTCCTAATGATGTGATCCCATTATCAACGACATCCATTGTCCATGGTCAGGAAACCATAACCATCTATTGATCAACGAGCTAGTCAACTAGAGGCTTACTAGGGACATATTGTGGTCTACGTAATCACACATGTATTACGGTGTCCGCTTAATACAATTATAGCATGAACAATAGACAATTATCATAAACAAGGAAATATAATAATACCAATTTTACTGTTGCCTATAGGGCATATTTCCAACAGTTTCCCACTTGCACTAGAGTCAATAATCTAGTTCACATCACTATGTGATTGTAATGAATCCAACACCCAAGGGGTTTGATCATATCTCGCTTGTGAGAGAGGTTATTAGTCAACGGGTCTGAACCTTTCAGATCCGTGTGTGCTTTGCCATGCGCTACTCGGAGCTATTCCAAATAACTACTCTACTATACGAATCCGGTTTACTACTCAGAGTCATCCGGATTAGTGTCAAAGTTTGCATCGACGTAACCCTTTACGACGAAGTCTTTTACCACCTCCATAATCGAGAAAATTCCTTAGTCCACTAGTTACTAAGGATAAGTTTGACCGTTGTCATGTGATCCATTCTTGGGGCACTCTTGTACCCCTTGATTGACTCATGGCAAGGCACACTTCAGGTGCGGTACACAGCATAGCATACTGTAGAGCCTACGTCTAAAGCATAGGGAACGACCTTCGTCCTTTCTCTCTCTTCTGCCGTGGTCAGATCTTGAGTCTCACTCAATGCTCACACCTTATAACACAGCTAAGAACCCCTTCTTTGCTGATCTTATTTGAACTCCTTCAAAATCTTGTCATGGTATGTATTCATTTGAAAGTACTATAAAGCGTTTTTTATCTATCCTTATAGATCTTAATGCTCAATGTCCAAGTAGCTTAATCCAGGTTTTCCATTGAAAAACACTTTTCAAATAACCCTATATGCTTTCCAGAAATTCTACATCATTTCTGATCAACAATATGTCAACAACATATACTCATCAGAAATTCTATAGTGCTCCTACTCACTTCTTTGGAAATACAAGTTTCTCATAAACTTTGTATAAACCCAAAATCTTTAATCATCTCATCAAAGCGTATATTCCAACTCCGAGATGCTTACTCCAGTCCTTAGAAGGCACTACACCACAACACTGATATAAGGACAGAAAAGCTTCCGGGAGAACACACTTATAAGGGCAGACAATCAGCCGGGATAGCTTTTCTCCCGGCAGATAGAACCGCCACGAGAACGGCTGCCGGGGATTAGTTGTCTCGGCAGATAAACTTCTCCCGGCGGTTTCTCTGCCCTGGCCCTTATATTTGCCGGCAGTTTGTTTTCTCCTGGCAGATTGGTCGAGGCACATGAAACTACAATTGCCGGCAGTTTAGCTGACTACACATGCATGTTTTCTCAGCAGTTATGATGCCAGCACTTCAATTTCACTAGCAAACTATTGTAGGCATCCCTGATGTAATATCCATTCATTATGTTAAGCAATCAGGACACCTCACACAATTTATACATACACTTCAAAGTAACATATAGGCCTCATCGGAAACCTTGAACTTCATTCCATAAATATAAGAACATATATAAGCAGATTGTGCCACAAAAGGAGTGCATAAATGTTTCTAGATAGATGTGCCACACAACCAAAATGAAGTAGTTCCATAAAGGGAGACGTGTATATGTTTCTAAATGTGTCATGCAACCAAAATGGCCATATAGTGGCCTATGTGCCAAAACAACCACCAAAATGAGCTGAACTTCGCAATGTCTCCAGGTTCAACAAACAAGGTGCATTACATTATCACTCCACCAACTTAATAGTAGATCTTGCAAACCTTCAGCAGCTTGTAGATCATCCAAATCTCCATCAAGTAGTGCATCTTTGGGAAACCTGCAACAGACCGGAAACTCAAAATGGAGCTCTCATAGCACAATAAACCTGTTGTAAGTTGTAACATACATGAACATGCAACTAGTACTGGACAATAAAAATGCAATTTTACATCACATAAGGACAAGTGTTCTAATGCCTTCTTTTTTTCCTTGCTATTGGGCGTTGGCTGTAGCAGCAGACGCTGTGAAATTATTCAGTACATGGAGTTTGAATGAAGGTTGATGTTGTACACAGATCGTTCATTGGAGATGAAAAGGATTTGAATCAGGCTAACGTACACAGCTCATTCCATTCCAGTTATAGTAACAAAACAGTAAAAAGTTATAATTTGATATTCTTGTCGTTCCAAACTTGTTTATAGTAACCTAAAGGTTGAGGTTATGACATACCCTGAAGACAAGCACCCAACTTGTTAGGCATACAAATAAGCTACCAATAATAAATGACATTTCATCCAAATAATGTGCTTGTAACAGGATAAAATGTTTGCCACGGTCACCTTTCGCAAAACTGCTACTCGACTAAAATGGTTGCAGAGACCTCTAGCTTGATTTGATGCGCCTTAGATGGTTCCTTCTCCCTGTGGATGATATGGCTGCAGAAGAAAGCAAAGTGAAAGGATTGGTTTATTCTGTAAAATTGTGACAAGGACACCTTCAAGTTTACACTCACATTTTCTTCACTAATCTCCTGTAGAACTGGAGTTCAAGTTTGTCCAACTCAAGGTAGAGACCGCATTTTAGTAACCCTGCAAGAGAAATAAGCAATCAGTGTCCATGCAAAACAATCAGTGTCCCTGTATAAAAATGTAGGACGCAATCAGTGACAATAGAGGGCTGAATCTTTTTCAGCACACAAATATGTGAACTTAGTTGTCTTCATGTCTATCAAGGGCTTGCTTAAGGAGCCTGAGATCTGCTATCCTAAGTGAAGTCACAATATCTGGATACTGGAAGGTTAAATTACCACTTGTACAAATCAAAATGGTTACAGGGATCATGTCAAAAAATGGTTACGGGGAAATCATTAGGTGGGCTATTTCATTTTTCCTCTGTAGTCCCATTTCGCCTAACTTTGTTGTTACTAAAATGGATACATATTAAAATGGACTAAAATGTGCAGGTTCCTGTATATAGGTTGTGAATCAGATCACAATTGTAATTATCTTTATATTTGAATTTTAAACTATAACATAATAATCTAGAGCATATAGTTGCGAATGAGGTATAAAAAATATGTTTAGTTGTGGAATCAGACCCATTTTGTTGCGAAATTTTTGTATTTTATTTGTATTTAGTAAAAGATGGACAAATTGATACCTAATACATTCAGAAACAATTCAAGTCAGTAACATTAACAAAAAAAGGGCACCCCGGTGCATGTAGCTCCCACTTGCGCAGGGTCCGACCACTTTGAGTTCAAGTGAGTTGATAATAAAATAAGGAGGAATCCATGTGACAAAACTATAGTTAGGCATATCCTAAGAATATATTGGAAGAATAAGTGCACAAACACAGCTAGGAGCTTTGCATTGAGAAATCATGTAGCTGCTCGATCTCATAAATGCTCCTTTTAAAATTATACTTGATTTCGCCCATGTCCTTAAGCACACTGAATGTCTTATATTCATCAGAAACAATTATGTATTACTATGGCATCGGGAATGGAAATAGGAAGAGCGACAAACACAGGAAGAGAAATCAATTCAAAACATTCAGAAATGGAGCCTAAGCTAAAGTCAACCGGCAAGAGCAACATACTGAAAACTGCAGTAACTAAGATCATATAATAACTTGAGATAAGTTTCTCACTCATATTAACAATCTGCATGAGATTGCTTTATTACATAAGTTGACTTAGAGATATCTTGTACTGTTAAGTGCAGAATATTGTTTTGACAAAGTCCATGTAGTTAAAGGCATATAGAAATCTAAATATTATGATGTGCACAGTGGAACACATAATTCTACCATTTTGGTGAAAACAGATTTAACCGGCAATATGTTGACTTTTATCAATGTACAGAATCCATTGCTATTGGACATTTTGGTGTAACTCAAATGCTCCATTAAGCTTGCATAAATTTGGTTAACAACACTTTTAAAGTGTGAGTAAAAATCTATGAAAGAAGGACTATAAACACTATTGGACATGATATTGAGAAATCTGGGAAGTTGCTACAACTCTACCATCAAATATATAGGAAATATTCAAAGTCTAGGCCTCGTACACTTTGCTTAATGCTGGAAGGCATAATGATTTGATATGACATGCAGATACTCATAGTATTAGCCTTCATTTCTGAGAAATAAAATAAGAGATGCATACCACCCCTACAGAACACATAAAACTGCTTCGCCGGTCTTAGAGCAATGTGAAGCAGAAACAATCAATTAACTGATACTTGAAATGAACAAAGTGTATTATCTACAATACTTGTAACCTTCAGTACACCATCAAAACAAACCTATTTATTGTTTGCTAACAAGGGGCGGAGCTTTGTTGGGGCCAAACAGGGCCATGTGCACCCAGGTTCTTGGCACTTTTAATTTTACCTATGCACCAAAGCACAACCCACTAAGAATACGATCGATCCATGTAGCTAGCATGAGCAGGTAGCAGCACGCTATTTCTCATGGCCGCAGTAGGCAGCGGCACACTAGGCCTAGCACCAGCCGCTCACCGGCATCCCACGCAGATCTGGCATCGAATAACCAGGGGCCGGCCTGGGGTAGAGGACGTAGAGGAGGGGTCCCCGCTTGGTTCTTCGATGAAGCTTGTGGGGAGGAGGCCTGGTCGGGGAGGAAGCTCGCGAGATGGGTGGTGGTGAGGGGAGACATTCGGCGGAGGAGGGTGGTCACCTCTTGCGGTCTGGAGTGGCGGCTCGGTGGCGCCGCTCTGGAGTGGTTGGGAGGGGGGACGGTGGCAGCAGTCTGGGTGGAGGGCGCCCGCCGGCTTGGATTTGGAGTGGTTGGCGGCTGCGGTCAATTCGGTGCTTGGAGCCGCCGCTCTGGAGTGGTTGGGGGCGACGGCAACAGTGCTCCGGGGGGAGGGCGTTCGGCGGCGGCGGGATGGTTAGGGCGGGTGGCACGGTGGGGGGCGACGGCGGCGGTGGTCTGGTTGGTGGCGGCGGCGGCTGTGTCTGGTGGACGGCACGAAGGATTTGGGGGCGGCGGCGCTATCTGATGGCGGGTCGGCGTCTTTTTTGGGCCAATGTTTTGGCCACTCGCGCGCTTTCCCCTCATCGCGCGCGCTTAGTAGCGAAATCACTGCAAAGAACACTCCACTTCCCCAGGCCGCGACAAGTGGCGCACATGCAGCGCGCCACTTATTGCAACCTGGGAGTTTTCCCTTTTTCGTAGATCCGTTTATTCAAAACGTTTCATCTCTTTAACTGTGCGTCCAAATATCGAACCATTTTCACCATTGGATTCCTCGTGTCAAGATCTTCAAAACTAGATCCCATGTCGATAGGTTTTGACGAACTTTTTTTTCACGAAAAAACCAGACGAAAAAAACGGGCGAAAAAACCGAACCGGGAGCATGGTTTTTTCCCTTTCCGAAAGAGGCACGCCCGTGCCTCTCGCGAAATCACAACCGTGCCTCTCATGAAAGCAAAACCGTGATTCTCGTGAAAGGAAAAAAACAGAAAACGCGTTTTTTTTTCGTTTCAGAGAGGCACGTCCGTGACTCTCGCGAAGGCACAACCGTGCCTCTCGCGAAAGAAAAACCGTGACTCTCGGCAAAGAAAAAAATAGAAAACACATATTTTTTTCCTTTCCTAGAGGCACGGCCGTGACTTTCACAAAAGCACAACTGTGCCTCTCGCGGAAGCAAAACCACGACTCTCACGAAATAAAAAAACAGAAAACGCGTTTTGTTTTTCCCTTTTCTAGAGGCACGGTCGTGACTTTCGCGAAAGCACAACCGTGCCTCTCGCGGAAGCAAAATCGTGACTCTCACGAAAGAAAACAAATAGAAAACACGGTTTGTTTCTCCCATTTCCGAGAGGCACGGCCGTGACTCTCGCAAAAGCATAACCGTGCCTCTCGCGGAAGCAAAACCGTGACTCTCGCGAATGAAAAAAAACAGAAAACGCGTTTTTTTCGTTTCCGAAAGGCACGACCGTGACTCTCGCTAAAGCACAACCGTGCCTCTCGCGGAAGAAAAGCCGTGACTTTCGCGAAAGGAAAATAAAAGAAAACGCGTTTTTTTCGCGTAAAAAAATTCAAAAAAATTTTGTTCGAAAAGCTAAGGAAGACTGGGGGAAAACCAAAACGTCGAAAAAACCCGAAAAAACCGTTTAAAAAGCCAAAAACGCGTGTGGAAAAATAAAAAACAAAATCTAAAGGGAGCATCCAGAGCGTGACACGTGACGAATGGCTGAGAGCGCGCCAAGTGGCGTTGATCGTTGCGAGCCTCCCGAAGGAGCGCTCGTTAACTAGTTGCTCCCGCTTAGTAGGCCCGATATTTCGGTCTGGCATCAAAGTTGATTCCCGGCAGATTATGGGCCGTGGTGTAGTTGTCTCGGCAGCAGATGGACCCTGAAGTGTACCGGCAGTGCATGTGTCGTCATTGTTCAAGTTCTCCCGGCAGTTTCTCTGCCCCAAGATGTTTGTAATGGCAGAAACAAATGTCCCGACAGTTGTTTTGCCCTTGATCGATTATTTCTCCCGGCAGTTAATTGCCCCCAATCAAGTGTTGTGGTGTAGTGAGGATTGCTCGAGCTTTGCATACTTGTTAGCATCTTTTAGGATTGACAAAAACCTTCTGGTTGTATCACATACAACCTTTCCTCAAGAAAATTGTCGAGGAAACAATGTTTTGACATTCTATCTGCAAGATTTCATAAATAATGCAGTGACTGCTAATACAATTCCAACAGACTGTTAGCATCGCTACGAGTGAGAAAGTCTCACCGCAGTCAACTCCTTGAACTTGTCGGAAAACATCTTAACGACAAGTCGAGCTTTCTTAATGGTGATACTTACCATCATTGTCCGTCTTCCTTTTAAAATCCATCTGTACCCAATAGCCTTACGACCATCAAGTAGTTCTTTCAAAGTCTATACTTTGTTTTCACACATGGATCCTCTCGGATTTTATGGCCTCGAGCCATTTGTCGAAATCCGGGCCCACCATCGTTTCTCCATAGCTCTTAGGTTCATTGTTGTCTAGCAACATGACCTCCAAGACATGATTACATACCACTCTGAAATAGTACGCATCCTTGTCGACCTACGAGGTTTGGTAGTGACTTGATCCGAAGTTTCATGATCACTATCATCAGCTTCCACTTCAATTGGTGTAGGCGCTACAGGAACAACTTCCTGTGCCCTGCTACACACTGGTTGAAGTGACGGTTCAATAACCTCATCAAGTCTCCACCATCCTCCCACCCAATTCTTTCGAGAGAAACTTTTCCTCGAGAAAGGACCCGTTTCTAGAAACAATCACTTTTGCTTCCGGATCCGAAATAGGAGGTATACCCAACTGTTTTGGGTGTCCTATGAAGATGCATTTATCCGCTTTGGGTTCGAGTTTATCAGGCTAAACCCTTTTCACATAAGCGTCGCAGCCCCAAACTTTTAAGAAATGACAGCTTAGGTTTCTCTAAACCATAGTTCATACGGTGTCATCTCAATGGAATTACGTGGTGCCCTATTTAAAGTGAATGCGGTTGTCTCTAATGCCTAACCCATAAACGATTGTGGTAATTTAATAAGAGACATCATGGTTTGCACCACATCCAATAGGGTGCAGCTATGATGTTCGGACACACCATCACACTATGGTGTTCCAGGCGGCATTAGTTGTGAAACAATTTCCACAATGTCTTAGTTGTGTACCAAACACGTAACTCAGATATTCATCTCTATGATCATATCATAGACATTTTATCCTCTTGTCACGACGATCTTCAACTTCACTCTGAAATTACTTGAAACCTTTCAATAATTCAGACTTGTGTTTCATCAAGTAAATATACTTAGAATCTACTCAAATCATCTATGAAGTAAGAGCATAACGATATTCACTGCGTGCCTCGGCACTCATTGGATTGCACACATCAAATGTATTACTTCCAACAAGTTGCTCTCTTGTTTCATCTCACCGAAAACGAGGCCTTTCAGTCATCTTGCCCATGTGGTATGATTTGCATGTCTCAAGTGATTCAAAATCAAGTGAGTCCAAACGATCCATCTGCATGGAGTTTCTTCATGCGTATAAACCAATAGACATGGTTCGCATGTCTCAAACTTTTCAAAAAACGAGTGAGTCCAAAGATCCATCAACATGGAGCTTCTTCATGCGTTTTATACCAATATGACTCAAATGGCAGTGCCACAAGTATGTGGTACTATCATTACTATCTTATATCTTTTGGCATGAACATGTGTATCACTACGATCGAGATTCAATGAACCATCCATTTTAGGTGCAAGACCATTGAAGGTATTATTCAAATAAACAGAGTAACCATTATTCTCCTTAAATGAATAACCATATTGCGATAAACATAATCCAATCATGCCTATGCTCAACGCAAACACCAAATAACAGTTATTTAGGTTTAACAACAATCTCGATGGTAGAGGGAGCATGCGATGCTTGATCACATCAACCTTGGAAACACTTCCAACACATATCGTCATCTCACCTTCACCTAGTATCTGTTTATTCCGTAGCTTTTTATTTCGAGTTACTACCACTTAGCAACCGAACCGGTAGTTAATACCCTGGTGCTACTAGGAGTACTAGTAAAGTACACATTATAATGTATATCCAATATACTTCTATCGGCCTTGCCATCCTTCTCATCTACCAAGCATCTAGGGTAGTTCTGCTTCAGTGACCATTCCCCTCATTTCAGAAGCACTTAGTCTCGGGTTTGGGTTCAACCTTGGGTTTCTTCACTAGAGCACCAACTGATTTGACGTTTCATGAAGTATCCCTTTCTTGCCCTTGCCCTTCTTGAAACTAGTGATTTTACTAACCATCAACAAATGATGCTCCTATTTGATTTCTACTTTTGCGGTGTCGCGAATAGCTCAAGGATCATCATATCTATCCCTGGTATGTTATAGTTCATCACGAAGCTCTAGTAGCTTGGTGGCAGTGACTTTGGAGAACCATCACTATCTCATCTAGAAGATTAACTCCCACTCGATTCAAGCGATTGTAGTACTCATACAATCTGAGCACATGCTCAACGATTGAGCTTTTCTCCTTAGTTTGCAGGCTTAAGAAACTTGTCAGAGGTCTCATACCTCTTGACGTGGGCAGTAGCCTGAAATCCCAATTTCAGTCCTTGGAATACCTCATATGTTCTGCGATGTTTCAAAAACGTCTTTGGTGCCTCAATTCTAAACCATTTAACACTACGCACTAAACTATCATGTAGTCATCAAAATGTGCATGTCAGATGTTCGCAACATCCAAAACCGACGCTCGAGGTTCAACACACTGAGCGGTGCATTAAGGACATATTCCTTCTGCGCAGCAATGAGGACAATCCACAGTTTACGGACCCAGTCCACATAATTGCTACTGTCAACTCTCAACTAAATTTTCTCTAGGAACGTATCTAAAACAATAGAACCAAAGCGTGAGCTACGACATAATTTGCAAAGACCTTTTGACTATGTCAATGATAATTAAGTTCATCTAATCAAATTATTTAATGAACTCCCACTCAGATAGACATCCCTCTAGTCATCTAAGTGATACATGATCCGAGTCAACTAGGTCGTGTCCAATCATCACGTGAGACGGACTAGTCATCATCGGTGAACATCTTCATGTTGATCGTATCCACTATACGACTCATGTTCGACCTTTCGGTCTCTTTTGTTCCGAGGCCATGTCTGTATATGCTAGGCTCGTCAAGTCAACCTAAGTGTTTTGCATGTGTAAATCTGGCTTACACCCGTTGTATGCGAACGTTAGAATCTATCACACCTGATCATCACGTGGTGCTTCGAAACAGCGAACTTTCACAACAGTGCACAGTTAGGGGGGGACACTTTCTTGAAATTTTATAAGGGATCATCTTATTTATGCTACCGTCATTCTAAGCAAATAAGATGTAAACATGACAAACATCACATGCAATTCATAGAGTGACATGATATGGCCAATATCATCTCGCGCCTTTGATCTTCATCTTTGAGGCGCGGCATGATCACCTTCGTCACCGGCATGACACCATGATCTCCATCATCATGATCTCCATCATCGTGTCTTCATGAAGTTGTCTCGCCAACTATTACTTCTACTACTATGGCTAATGGTTAGCAATAAAGTAAAGTAATTACATGGCGTTTTGAATGACACGCAGGTCATACAATAAATTAAGAAAACTCCTATGGCTCGTGCCGGTTGTCATACTCATCGACATGCAAGTCGTGATTCCTATTACAAGAACATGATCAATCTCATACATCACATATATATAATTCATCACATTCTTTTGGCCATATCACATCACATAGCATACCCTGCAAAAATAAGTTAGACGTCCTCTAATTGTTGTTGCATGTTTTACGTGGCTGCTATGGGTTTCTAGCAAGAACGTTTCTTACCTACATAAAAGCCACAACGTGATATGCCAATTTCTATCTACCCTTCATAAGGACCCTTTTCATCGAATCAGATCTGACTAATATGGGAGAGACCGACACCCGCTAGCCACCTTATGCAACTAGTGCATGTCAGTCGGTGGAACCTGTCTCACATAAGCGTACGTGTAAGGTCGGTCCGGGCCGCTTCATCCCACGATGCCGCTGAATCAAGATAAGACTAGTAACGGCAAGTAAATTGACAAAATCGACGCCCACAACAACTTGTGTTCTACTCGTGCACAGAAACTATGCATAGACCTGCTCATGATGCCACTGTTGGGGATCATTGCAGAAATTAAAAAAAATCTACGCATCACCAAGATCAATCTATGGAGAGACTAGCAACGAGAGAGAGGGGAGTGCATCTTCATACCCTTGAAGATCGCGATGCGGAAGCGTTACAAGAACGCGGATGAAGGAGTCGTACTCATAGCGATTCAGATCGCGGTTGATTCCGATCTAAGCGCCGAACAACGGCGCCTCTGCGTTCAACACACGTACAGCCCGGGGACGTCTCCTCCTTCTTGATCCAGCAAGGGGAGAGGAGAAGTTGAGGGAGAGCTCTGGCAGCACGACGGCGTGGTGGTGGAGCTTGCAGTTCTCCGGCAGGGCTTCGCCAAGCACTACTACTACTACGGAGGTGTTGGGAGGGAGAGGGCTGCGTCAGGGGAAGGGGTGCGGCTCCCATGCGCCTCCCCACTATATATAGGGGCGGAGGGGGATGGTTTCTTGCCCTCCAAGTCCATTCGGGTGTTGGCAAAGGTGGGGGAAAGAAATCCCATCATTTCCTTTCCCCACCGATTGTTATCCCCCTTTTTAGGGATCTTGATCTTATCCCTTCGGGATATGATCTTATTCCTTCTAAGGGGGGATCTTGGTGCGCCTTGACCAGGGGTGTGGGGCCTTTCCCCCACTACCCACGTTCATGTGGGTCCCCCCATGCAGGTGGGCCCCAGTTCAAAACCTTCTAGAACCTTCCTGGTACAATACCGAAAAATCTCGTACATTTTCCGGTGGCCAAAATAGGACTTCCCATATATAAATCTTTACCTTTGGACCATTTCGGAACTCTTCGTGACGTCCGGGATCTCATCCGGGACTCTGAACAACATTCGGTAACTGCACACTAATTCCCATAACAACTCTAGCGTCACCGAACCTTAAGTGTGTAGACCCTATGGGTTCGGGAATCATGCAGACATGACCGAGACAGCTCTCTGGCCAATAACCAACAGAGGCATCTGGATACCCCATGTTGGCTCCCACATGTTCGACGATGATCTCATCGGATGAACCACGATGTCGGGGATTCAATCAATCTTGTATACAATTCTCTTTGTCAATCGGTACGTTACTTGCCCGAGATTCGATCGTCGGTATCCCAATACCTCGTTCATTCTCGTTACCGGCAAGTCACTTTTACTCGTTCTGTAACACATCATCCCGTGATCAACTCTTTGGTCACATTGGCCTCATTATGATGATGTCCTACCGAGTGGGCCCAGAGATACCTCTCTGTCACACGGAGTGACAAATCCCAGTCTCGATTCGTGCCAACCCAACAGACATTTTTGGAGATACCCGTAGTGTGCCTTTATAGCCACCCAGTTACGTTGTGACATTTGGCACACCCAAAGTATTCCTACGGTATCCAGGAGTTGCACAATCTCATGGTCTAAGGAAATGATACTTGACATTAGAAAAGCTTTAGCAGACGAACTACACGATCTTGTGCTATGCTTAGGATTGGGTCTTGTCCATCACATCATTCTCCTAATGATGTGATCCCATTATCAACGACATCCAATGTCCATGGTCAGGAAACTGTAACAATCTACTGATCAATGAGCTAGTCAACTAGAGGCTTACTAGGGACATATTGTGGTCTACGTATTCACACATGTATTACGGTCTCCGGTTAATACAATTATAGGATGAACAATAGACAATTATCATAAACAAGGAAATATAATAATAACCATTTTATTATTGCCTCTTGGGCATATTTCCAACAAAGCGTGGGGTGACAGGCCCGTGCCAGCAGGCCCGGCGGCACGGTTGTTCGTGTGTCCCCTCTTTGGCTAGTGATAGTGGGGAGTAACCTAGACTAGTTTCATGCATATGACATTAGTCTTTGTTACTACCTTGGCGCTAGTCATAGCGGGGAGTAACTTAGACTAGTAACATACATATGTTACTAGTCTATGTTACTACCTTTATAGTGGGAAGTGTCATAGGTGTAGTAACATACATGTCTTCATTTATTGCTTTGTATACTTATTTTGCATTACAAATCATTATGTGATGGTAACATATTGTGTTACTCTATTTGTCTCTCTCTTTAATAACATGACACATTATCTTTTTTGCTTATGTGGCATGTATCTTACTATTTATGTTACTCCCACTATGACTAGCCCTCATAGTGCAAAGTAACATACAAGTAGTATCATAGATGATAGCATTTATTACATCATAAACTCATTTTGCTTTGGATCGCGTTATGTTACAGTAACATATTATGTTACTCCAAACATCTCTCTCCTCATTAACTATATGCCACATAAGCAAACTTGTCTTGAAATGCGCTAGGTTACTTGCTAAGTTACTCTCACTATGACTAGCCTTAAGACTATCCACAGCGGGAGTAACATAGATGATAACATCACACTTATCTAGGTAAAATAGATGACGTGGCATGTAATTAATGAAGAAATAGAGGCATGTGGTAACATAGCTAGTTACTGTAACATCACACATATTAAGAAAAGATGAGTCTGCAACATAATAAATGAAGTGATGCATGACACGACACATATGTTACTACCCACTATGGAGGTAGTAACATAGACTAGTATGATATACATGTTACTACACTAAGTTACTCCCCACTGTGACTAGTTTAAGCGTGTCGCCAGTGATGAGAGTTACCTGTGTGTGGGACTAATAAAAAGTAAAAATCAAGTAACCGTACTTGTTCTTTAGAGCACTGAAACAACTCAAAAACACTAGGCATGCACGCACGTACATAGATCGACATGGTTGGCAAAGGGTAGACGCATTGATCGAACATTTTGTGTACGCGTGTATTTGAACACAGTGCAATGCAAATGTAGACATAAACGTACATACCCTCATCCTACCCTATAAGCACCGTCTGAGATACCAAGCCATAGAAAGTTCATAGTACTGTTTGAGATTAACAAAATAGCTACGGGCTCCTTCATAGTCGACGAGAACACATTCTTCCATAGAATGAACATCACCCAAAAAGCCTAAAACAAATTGAAACAAAAAATGCAAGCACCAGTACCAAATTTAGGACTTAAATCCTGATGAGCTGGTTCCACCATAAGCAACCTAACCATATGAGCTATACTCAGTTCACGGTGGCGGCCATTTGCGAAGATTAATTATGCATGAAGTAGTTGAGGACGCCTCCCTATGTGACCACACAACAAAACTATGAATCAATGACTTTCGCACTTCTGCTGTAGGAGAGAGCCAATTAATCTAGCTGTCTCAACTCATGTGTATTCGTTATTTCTTGAAAACTCAAAAGTTCGTACAAGTACTCCATCCTTTTGGATTTATAAGGTCCCCTCTTATTTTGGCCTTAAGTCTTTTTTATGGAGAAACTTCCAATTCTATTCTTCATTTGTCATGTCAGTACAATGAACACCAGAAGTAAAAAACATACTCAAAGCAACCGTTAGTCCATAGGAATTGTCATCAAATACTAAAACCAAACATGGAGGAACAATGCTCTTGCACATACATAATTGATGTAAATATATCGTTAATACTTCATAAATTATAAATACGTTGGAAATGCATCAGCATCCCAAACGTAATTCATGCTCGTCCTTGAATAGGTAAATAATAATAGAAATAATTTATGAAGCGTGAATGCTACGATAGAAAAAACCATTGACCACATAGGCAATGATAATTTATATAACAAGTAACATCATTTCATTAATTTCAATATATCATTAAGCGGTAATGTTGTATCTAAAAAATCTTTTAAGATTATATTGCAAACATAAAGCAACCAAAGAAGTATAGATGATGACTAGCTACCCCAATTTGAATATAACCATCGTACTTAAATAATGCTCAACAAATTGAAATCATAAAAATGCATACAAGGCTAAGAGTGGTCCCCGTGCAATACGTGGTGCCATAAGAAAGAAAGATGGAATTGACTCAACAATAAAAGTAAATAGATAGGCCCTTTGTAGACAGAAACAGAGATCAACACACCAGAGCTCATTGCTTTAAAACATAGAAGAATTTGTTTTGAGAGGTGTACTTTTCTAGTTGTGCTATCTCTGTTCTCTCTGCTCTTCTCAGCCGAAGCATCAAATGAGAAGCATGTATAGTTGGGTTTCCATCTAATCGCAAATCCTGAGTAACAATTTTTCTGCCTTTTTATGTTCTAAGCAGCATAATTCAGAATACCGTTTTTTTCCTTTAACATTGGTGCAAAGAACAATACCATTATCCTTCCTAATGTTTTTCTACATATGTTTTCAAATAATTGGATTAAACATTTCGAATTTTCTTCAAAAGTACTTCTGTGATATCGTAATTTTGTTACAAAATAGGCGCTTTGTGAATAATAGTGGGGTTTTGTAAACATTTACTTCCATGATCAAATAATTGGATCTTGTTAGGAAACAGGCACTTCCATGATATAACAGTAGTAACACTTTCTCCTTGATTCTAGTACTTTGGAAACATGCACTTTGCGTGTGCATAGAAAGTTCTCTGGACATATTTTGGAAATTTGTAAATTTATGGAAAGTTCTTTCTATATGAACATGGCACTTTCTAAATCACTCCCTCCGTTCCTTAGTATAAGGTGTATTTGTTTTTTCAAAAGTCAAATGATTGCATATTTGACCAAGTTTTTAGAAAAACATACCAATATCTACAATATGAAATTTATATCATTTGATATGTCATACAAAATAGTTTCATATTTATCTATTAGGAATTACATATATTGTTATTTTATTCTCTAATCTTGGTCAAACATTCGAGTGGTTGACTTGCACGGAAATCAATACACCTTATATTTTGGAACGGAGGGAGTATTTTGGAAAGTGCTTTGTCGACGAACATATATAGCACTTTGTAGGTTCTGTAGAAAGTGCTTTGTATTTGAATTTTGCACTTTGTAAATATATAGAAAGTGATATGTATATGAATGGCACTTTGTAGGTCATATAGAAAGTGCTTTGCCTTTGAATATGGCACTTTGTGAATCTTGTATATTGTGATAGGCACTATATGCACTTGTTGGCACCTTTGTAATTTGAACAATGGCAAATTTTGTAAATCGTGATTGGCACATTTTGCACTTGCTAGCAGTTTTGTAATTTGAATAGTGATAAATTTTATTAGTTGCAATCGAGACCTTGTGTAGTTGTTGGCACTTTTGTTAATTGACACAATGGCATTGTTAATTTTCTAATTAATGGATAATAACTTAATTGACCTATCATTAATTATGACTGATTTAATTAAGGATGGTTTAGGTACCAATAGTGCTAGACGTACAAAGAATTACAAACATTCTACTCCCTCCGTCCAGGTGCATAAATCATCTTAGGTTGTGCACCGGGCGACCAAGATGGAGAGAAAATCGAGAGAACTTAATGTTTATTTACTACATAATAGGATTGCATGTAATGAACTGACCA
Source organism: Triticum aestivum (assembly GCF_018294505.1). Lineage (NCBI taxonomy): Eukaryota > Viridiplantae > Streptophyta > Magnoliopsida > Poales > Poaceae > Triticum > Triticum aestivum. The sequence goes on along the minus strand of NC_057812.1, from coordinate 718,913,053 downwards.
CTGCATATCATGTTGTAGTCTGAATTCACTGAAAGCATACACGCCCCCACATCTCTTATTGATTGAATCATTTATTTATGTCAAGAAATGGGGTGAGAGTTAATGCACCACGCGTTTTGGGATTATTTGGATTTCGAAAGATGACTTATATACCTAGACGGAGGGAGTACTTAACTTTCTAAACAATAATTCTCTCTCCACCCGGAATTCAACTATGGTCGGCCCTTTCATCCCCTATTAGCAATCATAATTCTCCACATCAGTTTGTTTGTAAAAAAGTTAAGTAATCTTTTTTAGATGCAACTTTACCCGTTAGTTACCTATCCCGCCCTCCACTTCCAATTTCAAACACATGCATTGAAACATGCCCCTGCCAGCGCAATCTTTATGTCCTTCTTTGCAAGTTGATGTGACAAAAGGATTGGACATAATACATTATTGGAAGTACACAGAGTGCTGCACCGACGTAAAGGATACATGGCAAGGCCTGAGGAACCAGTACCAAATGCCACGTCAAGGCATATTTGTAAGCCGAGGGTCGGGGAGAGCAGTCGGCTTCACGTGGCAACGACTGGTCTACCGCTGGCTACCGTTTTAGCTCTGCAGTGGCAATCGGTTTATATATAGGTACTCGGCATACAATTAGGCTGTGAACAACAAACAAGATGATTGACTTACAGTTGCTTGTTGACGTATAATGTGTTGCCTAGTCTCTTTCATTAGATCGGTCTTTTGGTTGCATTAGCTAGAGCATGCACTTGTACATGGTATCAGAACCAAGAGGTCTTGAGTTCAAGACCCGGCTGACGCAATTATATTGCAGCCCACACTCGCACTTAAACTCGTACAAGTAGCACTATGCTTTGAAGTCAAAATGTTTTTCTGCTTGAAAATGGCTCGATTACAACCGTAGTCCATAGACAACTGGTCCCTTTTATAGGACAAACGAACCGACTATATGAGGGAGAGCTCATTGCTTACTTAAGTATAACCTCCATCTGAACATACTTGTCGCTCGACGGCTGGTATCGTTTTAGTTGTGCAGGCGAAATCGGTTTATATACAGGCACTCGGCATACAAGTAGGCCGTGAACAACAAACAAGATGCTCGGCTTACAGTTGCTCTCGGTGTACGTGTTTGCCCGCAGCATCAACGGAATACACTTAGACTCATAAAAATAGCACTAGGCTTTGAAGCCTGAACGTTTCTCTGCTTGAAAATGCCTTGTTTACAACGGTAGCGCGTAGGAAAAATAAACCGACTATATGAGGATGAGCTTATTGCTTACCTATGTACTACCTCTGTTTGAAAATACTTGTCGCTCAAACAGATGTACATCCAGATACATCCGTTTGAGCAATAAGTGTTGCCAGACTGGTAATTAACCTGCCATGCTATTTAAATGCATGTTACTTTATCCTATCCTGACATGTGCAGGGATAAAATAACCAGCTCCTAGCTGCATATGTTGATCATGTGCATATGTTCACCAATTGCACATGCCACATCAATTGCACATCCCATGAGGATAGAGAAGGTTGTCCACGTGCTTGTCGTTGCTGCATGGAGACAGGGCTTAACCCATACGATCAATCGAGAAGATCAGTAATGTGGGTTATGTGGAAGAGCGGGAACAGCAAAGTGTTTGATAATGTGATCCTCCAGCTGTGGATATCTCGAGACCAACGAAGTCAACTCCGGCAATGGTGGAAGGAGGACCAACGCTAGCGTGCGGGACGCATTCACGCATAATCCCGCACAAACGCACAGCAGCTGCTGGCACAAGACCGTATAAATGCAGCACACCGTTGGCAAGTTGGAGAGCGCGGTCCATACACTCTGGCCACCTGATAGCCATCATCAATTCATCATCATATCGAAGTACACGCAGATAGTCACCACCACCATGGCCATGGCCATTGCCAAGCTCGCCCTCCTCATTCTGGCCGCCGCCTTCCTCGCAGGCACCAGCAATGGGCTTGCCGAGTACCGGCTCGTGGTCAAGACCAAGAAAGGGACTCTAAGCGGCACAGAATCGCTTGTTGTCTTCGAGCTGTACGATTCGTCCGGCGGGGCCGGCGTGATACGCTTGATAGATGGCGATGGTCCCACGTTCAACTCGGACTCCCTCGACACCTTCACCTTCTATGAGGCAAAAGGCAACGAGCCGTGCCACCTCGGCCTCCGCATCTTTGACTCGGCTGAGAACACATGGCGGCCTGAGTCCGTCAACGTCACCGTCTCCGGGGACATCTCATACTCAAAGTCGTTCCATGTTGATAAGTTTGTTACCCCTAGCAGGCGTGTCCAGATCAACTTGTGCAAGTCTCCCGGGACATCTCCTACTTCAACTGCTAGTTCCCTGAGAATTAGTCTCTTCTCCCCCTGCTCGCAAGCGCGTCCAGATCGACTTGTGCAAGCCGTGATTGCATATCATCTATTCCCGCGCTTTCCTTTCTCTCGCCTTGTTCTTGCTTGCTATCGTTGCACGTTTTGGTCTGTGAGTTTGTTTCCCTGTTGTCCGTCGTCGTTCGTGCTCAAATCAACCGTTGTTATTTCCTCAGTTGTTGAATAATAATAAAGCGGGGAGAGTTTTAATCCATTGTTTCTTTCGCCATGTACATGTTCCCGTTGTGTTGTGTCGTCGTTCCTCGTGCATAAAATCAGTATACTCCATGTACATCACTTTCCTAGCTATCTTGCATGGCGTCCGTGCGATGCAGTTAAATCTAAAGCCAACCTAAAAACGTGCTTGAGCTTGGTAATCACCACAAAAGTGAAGGAGTAGAGATGAAAGAGAGACTGAACAACGGAGCGCACAGTCGCTAGGCGGCTGCCTGATCTATATACCATAATGTTAGAGTATATCTGGTACTATATGATCATATCTCTCTTCTACTTTATCCTCTACCTTATCTATATAAAAGCATCTACAGCCGGATGCCCCAAACCCGTCCTATACGTCTAGACGGATGGACCGGTCATGAAAAATTAACCTTGACGGACGCCTCAAACGGACCTCAAGCGTCCGGGGTGAACGACACCCTCATATCCAGCCCAAATATGTGACGGGTATGGGGCACCCGGGCACGGTGGATGCGGCAGCACGGGCGGCTGCAGAGGAAGCTATCCACACCCACATTGGGAAGAAGCGACAGTGGAGGAACACACATGCCCTCGCCCGGGAGCAGAATCGGGTGGTCCGTGCCATGCTCGAAATGCCACCAAGGGAGGAGAAGGATGATAGTGACGGTGAGGACAGCTCCGGCGACGTGTAGAGTCGGCTCGATCCCTACCGCATCTTCAGCCGGTACTTCCGCGAGAAGGACGGCAAGGGCAGCCGTGGATGGTCTTCTCTACCATAACCAAACATGCCAACTTTTGGTAGTCCGATGTCATCTTAGTGATGTTGTAGCCGGACGATGTGTGTAATGCATCGATATAGTTGCATCAGTTTGTATAGATTTGAGGTATGGTAATTGAGATGTTCGGTTGTGAGAAGACAAATCTGAGGCTTGACCAGTTAGTGTCCGTGGCACACCTGGACGCGTCCGCTGGCGTTTGAGTGATCGGATTTGTCAACTCCGGCTGAAGATGCTCTAGGCTTTTTTTTGTATCTCAAGACATGTAGTACACAATATATATTCGCCCATAAGATTCAACAATACAAGAATGATCCTCTCTCTAATACTCTTACATAGTATCTGTCGCAAGATCCTACACCTAACTCCATCATCATTTCGGTGCTGCCTCAGGAGGTCTATCTCCCTGATCTCCACCAAGGACTGCGCAACCCATAAACCAGGTTGATTGGCTGCTTTAAAGAGTATTTTTCTCGATCTGTTGATTACGTTTTCTTATCTTGCCTCAGTTATTTCATTAGTGTTTTTTTGTCATTTTCGGACCTATAGATCCGTTTGTGTCGCCTGCATCTATTTCATCATCGTCTTCATCGGCTCGGACGGGATTGGTTGCCACACGATGCCTCAGGCTTTTCGCATGCCATTATTTAGGT